>NC_134691.1:12564914-12842414 GCF_050947455.1 Rhinoderma darwinii | reverse complement strand
TAAATCTCCATATTCCATAAAACACTGTATTAATATTAAAACACAGAAAGAGGTCATACTTACAAAGGGACACAGCCAGGTCAGAAACACTGATGAAGGAGTGAGCAGGTGCTTTAAATAATAATAGCCACTCCCACTAGTCTTGAGGGGAGTGGTGTGTGTGGTGCATGGGATGTGTAGTAAGAAATAATAAATGAATAGTGTGTGTGCAAGTGTAATACTATGAGTGAAATATAGGGGGCAGTAATGAGTGAAGTGCCTCAATAGAAATAAATGGATAATGGGGTGCAAGTGTGTGAAACATGGAGGGATAGTGTGTACGTCATGAGGCACAACGTGTATAGCCAGGTAGAAGCCTATTTGTGACGCCTTGATAATTCATAGAGCGGGCTACCCTGCTTGCTATGCCAAACAACAACACACCATGCTCTCCCAGCATCAAAGACCCGGCTGTGTCCAAGAGAAGCGAATATATGTAGTAATGAAAAATACCTGGGGTATTAGTAATCATTTTGGCCAAAAGGACGCAAGCTCGCAATCCACGACAAGGATCCCGCTCTAGGAATTATCAAGGAATTAGTGAAGCTGTTACATTACAAGGATAGAGATAAGATCCTGCGGAAAGCAAGGGAACGGCAGGATATCTCGATTAATGGCGCTAAAATATCCTTTTATCCGGATTTCTCTGCGGAAGTGCAGAAGAAGCGGCTGCAATATTGGGACGTAAAGAAGCGTCTGAGGAACTTGTCCATACCATATTCCATGATGTACCCGGCTAAATTGCGGGTGGTTGCATTTGGGACTGCTTCATTCTTTGAGAACCCCAGGGAGACTGCCAGATGGCTGGACTGCAATGAGACGTGGCTGCGGAGACCGGCTGGAGAAGAGGATGCGTGAAAGCCCGCCTAGGCGGTGAAGTTTGGAGTCAAGGAGTCGTTTGCGGGACTGTAGTCTATTACATGTTGTTCTGCTGTTCTCCTATGTGCGAGCACCCTTGTCTGACACGCGACAGGGTGATATCCTTTTAACAAATTGGCCGTACTTGTTGGCAATGGTATTGTGGGATCGTTACTGGGTACCTAATGTATCTGTAAAATCTGCTGATTGTGTGGGATTGTTTAATACATATGAATAGCAGTGGGAGCCAGCGCTCACTGGAAGTGGTGAGAAAGTTACATGGTTAAGTTGGAGATGCCGTTAGGGCATGTCAAAAGTTCACACTACGGTGTGCCTCTGCTGGATGGGAGAGACAGTACATGTCGCTCTGACCCTTTTCGGAGGGGAGGTTTTGTACGGGGGGGGGGGGGGGGGAGGGGGGAGGGAGGGGACGCACGGCCCAGTATCTCGGGTGTACTAGTTTGGAGTAGCAACAGATTTCTCTATGATATGACGCCTGATGGGGTCGGTTAAACGCTTATCCTGGAATGTCCGGGGAATACGGGAAGCTAGGGAACGACAGGCAATCTTCAACTGGGTTAAACAACAAGGTGCCTTGATAGTGGGGCTGCAAGAAACGCATCTGACTAGAGAATCTGTGTCCTTATTGCAAAGAGTGTGGATTGCACATGGGTTTCACTCCTTCCATACGACTTATTCTAGGGGGGTGAGTTTGCTGATACATAAGAGCCTTCCCTTTGTCTGTCATTCATCTTTCTCTGATGAGGAGGGGAGGTATGTGGGAGTGCATTGTACTATATATCACTGGGAGTGTATTCTGGTAGTGCTGTATATCCCTCCGCCTTATTCTAGCATTGTACTTAAACGAGTTAAGGAAAAACTTTCCAGGTGGCCTGAGGTACCGCTAATCTTGATGGGGGATTTTAACGCAGTGATGTCTGAAGGGTTGGATAGATTTCATAGGGGAGGGGGTGGGCAAGGGGGTGAACTGACTGCCTTTGGAAGATTAATGGTGGAACTGGGCTTGCGGGATATTTGGAGAGATAAACACCCAGAGGTGAGGCAGTTCTCGTGTGCATCGTCTACGTTTCAGTCTCTTTCACGAATAGATTTGGTAGAATGCTCCGCTTCAGCAGTGCCGTATGTGGCGCAAATTGAATATCTACAGAGGGCGTTGTCGGACCACTCTCCGATGGCGGTGACACTGGAAGTGGGTGTAAGACCTACCAGGAACCCCGGGAATTGGAAGCTGAATGCGTTCTGGCTGAAATTGATGGATGGCGGGGAAATAAGGGACTTGATCAAAGAATATTTTACTTTTAATACCGAGTCGGTGCCGCAAGGGGTGTTATGGGACGCCATGAAGGCATTGCTGAGAGGAGTATTCATTCAATATATTAAACTAATTAAAACTAAGTCTAGGCAACTGGGAGAAAGCTTGGAGGATCGAGTGACAGAAACAGAAGGGAGACATGTAGAGGAGGGATCAGAGGAGACACTTAGACATTGGGTTGAGGCTCAGACGCGGTTGAAAAATCACCAACTAGCAATGGCGGATAATAAACGCTTATTCCTTAAACAGAAATATTATGAAGAAGGGGAAACTGCGGAAAGGTTACTCGCTAGGATGGCACAGCCGCAAGGGAGTAACAATTTCATTCATGGTCTTCGGGGGGAGGGTGGAGACAGACACGGGGCAAATCTTGCAAATATTTAAGCGGTTTTATACTGACCTATACACATCCAAAGCGCATTACGACACTCAGCAACTGGAAGATTACTTGGGAAGCATTAATTTGCCTACATTGGGCCTTGAGGCCCGTGAAAGCTTGGAGGCACCTATTTCATTGGAGGAGATGGAACAGGCGGTAAGGGATATGGCAAATGAGAAAGCTCCGGGTCCAGATGGGTTACCAGGGGAGATTTATAAGGAATATGGAACAGAATTAGCGCCACAATATTTAATAACTTTGCAGGATAGCTTTGACAGAGGCAAATTGCCGGACTCCCTATATGAAGCAACGATAGTGGTTCTCCTGAAAGAGGGGAAAGATAGTCAATTGCCGGAGTCCTATAGACCGATATCCTTGCTGACGTCGGAGGTTAAGATCTTGGCGAAGGTTCTAGCGCTGCGGCTAAATAAGGTGGTTCAGCAGGTGGTGCATGAAGACCAGTCGGGGTTCATGCCTTCCAAATCGACGGCTGTCAACCTCAGGCGGTTGTTTTTAAATCTTCAGGCAAAACCGGATGTTCGTGGGGGAAGGGCTGTGCTAACGCTAGATGCCGCGAAAGTGTTCGATTGTGTAGATGGGGGCACATATGGCGGGTAATAGAAAAGATGGGATTCGCCCCTAATTTCGTGAAATGGGTACAGTTGCTGTACGTGGCCCCTTCAGCTCGCATACGGGTGAATGGTGCATTGTCCGAAAAGTTTTCGCTGGCCAGGGGTACGCGCCAAGGGTGCCCACTGTCACCATTGCTGTTTGCTTTGGCGGTGGAACCACTGGCGTGTCTCAGACAGGAGGAGCGCATACGGGGCTTGCAATACGGGGAAATGGAGGAAAAAAATCTCGTTATATGCAGATGATATTTTAGTATATATGGCAGACACGGAGAACACTCTGGAGGTAGTAATGAACACAATCACAAGTTTTGGGGTGTTTTCGGGATTAAATATTAACTGGACCAAGTCTGCTCTTATGCCACTTGACCCGGTTAATGTTGTGGACACTGGAGTGGGACCCCGGGTTCCGATAGTCTCTGAATTTACATACCTAGGGGTTAAGGTGACAGCCAGGGTCCAAGACTGTATGTCCTTGAATGTTTGACCACTGCTGCTCAAGGTGAAACATAAGGTGGACGCCTGGAACAGGCTCCCGCTCTCTGCTCTGGGGAGGACCAATCTGATCAAGATGATCCTTAGGTCTCAAGTTCTGTATATTCTTCATAATTCCCCAGTATGGATACCTAAATATTGGTTCAGACGAATGCATAATCTCTTTCGGGATCTGGTCTGGAAAAAAGGGGGGTTCCGAGGATAAAATTGGAGAACCTGCAATTGCCTAAAGATGAAGGGGGGGTTGCACTGCCAAACGCCTGGATATATATCTTGGCCGCTCAGAGCCAACAGTTTAAAGGGTGGGAGGATACAGAGACATGGGGATCTAGCGCACGCTTATTGTCATACATGGGGGGGGGGGGGGAGGACTCAACCCGCTAGAGGGCCTGGAAGCGCATACCTTTAAGAGACTGGCGAGTGCTAAACCTACATTGTTCCTGATACATAACGGCTGGTGGCAATGCAAACAGATCTTGGGAGTGGAAATGTGTACCAAATATACTCCCTTATTGCATGATCCGGTCCTGTGGGAATTGTACCAATTAGAGGGCATGCAAAAATGAGAGCTGGCGGGGGTTGGGCGATTACAGCACTTGTATGATGATAACGTGCTGAGATCATTTCAGCAGCTGAAAGACCTATTTCCACTAGAGCACAATATGTTTTATCAATATTTGCAGATCCGTCATGCCCTACAGGCGCATGTGGTGGAGCTGACGGTCTGTGCTCTGGGGGTCCTAGAATATGTGGGACGGGCAGACACAACCAAAGGCCTGATCTCGATGGCATACAGGAGCTTGTTGTCCAAACACCTGGGGGACCCGATGGCGATGGTAAAAGTAAAATGGGAATAGGATATTGGTCCATTGATCGAAGAGGAGTGGGAGGAGATATTAGCGTCCACGTCACTTATCACTCAGTCTGGCGCAAAGGAGATCCCAACTCTTCTTGATACATAGAGTGTACTGCACCCCGTGGGTATTAAAACAGATGGGTATTAGAGCGGATGCTAAATGTCCTAGGTGCACGGAGGAGAAGGCGGACATATTTCATATGTTTTGGGCATGTGAGGCCCTGAGGACCCTATGGGGGGAAATATTGGATCTGATAAAGAAGGTGTATGGTCTGGAACTGGCGGCAGACCCTAAAGTTTATGTTGTTGGGAGCGGTGGGGGAATTGGAGAGTGACAGGATGGTGGGTCTGGCAATTGCAAAAATTTTATATCAGACGAGGAAATGTATTGCTAAACACTGGCTGGATGCGGAGCCACCAGGGATGAGGGAAATTGTAGGAATGTTGAATCATAATATCCTGATGGAGCATAAGATATTTTCAAAAAGAGGCACAGAAAAAAAATTTGATAAACAATGGAGCGGATGGTTGGCTTGCTCTGAGGTGGTATCACCTGACCTGAGTAGACTACGGGCACGAGGTTGGAGCAAAGGAGGGGTGGAGGGGAAACCTGTTAATAGAACGGATTCCTTTTCGGATTGGTATTGCAAACAATTTGTGGAGATATGGGTGGGGGCTGTGCGGGGGGTGGGGGGAGAGGGTATGTTGGGGGTTTTCTGATATGATGTAATTATTGTATACGATGTTGAAATACAATATCTTTTTTGATGTTCGTATCAATAAAATTGGATTGATTAAAAAAAAAAGTGCGGCCACCTTTCGATGCCGTTGGAGATGGAGGGGGGTTTAGTAGGATGAAAATTATGTTGGTCACTTGGACGATACGATAATACGTAGGAATGAGTATAGAACTCCTAAGGAGCCTGAAGTTTCATAGGAGGTGGAATGAAGATCATTGTAAGGGCAGTAGAGTGGCGTTGTGCCTTAAAGCAATGTGATTGGATGACACAAGCGGTTAGCCGTGATTAGAGGAGACCTGAAGGCGGTGTTTTTAAATTTGATATGCAAGGTGTTAAATAATACGGCCTGTGATTGGAAGAAAATTTAGGGTTAGAATTGTTTAGGATAGTGGACGGCTCCTATTGGTGAGAGTAGATCACGTGGTTTTGGTGGACACATATGGGCGGGGAATTCAAATATATTTTATAATTAAATCCCTAAATGAAAATAAATTTTGGATTTTGATAAAATGTGGATTAGAGGAATGGGTGGGAACATGAATTTTTTAGGTACCTAAAATCTGTGTGTTTTATTATAACTCCAATACTGTTAATACCTTCTGCATCGCTAATGCAATATGTGTTTTATGTATGTAATAGGATGCTGTAGATCTGTGTACATTGAGATATACATATACTGTGTATATATATATATATATATATATATATATACACGCACACACACACGATAAAAAAAGGTCTACACACCCCTGTTAAAATGGCAGATTTTTGTCACGTTGAAAAAGCAAGATGCGTAACTTCAGAACTTTTTTTCACCTTCAACAAACTGAAATCATTTAGAGGGGAAAAATAAAAATACTACAATAATGTGGTTGCATAAGTGTGAACAGCCTCTTATAATTGGGGGATGTGGTTGTGTTCAGAATTAGCCAATCACATTTAAACTCATATGAAATGGTCAGTACACAGCTGCCATTATTTAAAGTGATTTTGAGTGACCCCATATAAAGTTCAGCTGTTCTATTAGGATTTTCCTGACTTTTTCTTTGTTGCATGTGACAGCAAAAGCCATGGTCTGTAAAGAGCTTACAGCACATCAAATGGATCTGATTGTTGAAAGGCATCAGTCAGGAGAAGGGTACCAAAGAATTTCCAAGGCATTAGATATACCATGGAACACAGTGAAGATCATCAAGAAGTTGATCACATTTGGCACAACAGTGACATTACCAAGAACTGGACATCCCGCAAAACTTGATGAAAAAAAAGACAAGACGAAAAATTGGCACGAGAGGCTACCAAGAGGCCTACAGCAACATTTTGAAAAACATCCAAGCTCGGCTATGTTTTGCAAAGACCTACATCAAGTCTGCCAAAAGCATGTGGGAAAACGTGTTATGGTCTGAGGAGACCAAAATGTAACTTTTTGGCTAAAATTCCAAAAGGTATGTTTGGTGCAAAGCCAACCCTGCACATCACCAAAAGATCACCATACCCACAGTGGAGCATGGTGGAGGCAGCATTATGAAGCACGGTGGAGGCAGCATTGTGGAGCACGGTGGAGGCAGCATTGTGGAGCACGGTGGAGGCAGCATTATGGAGCACGGTGGAGGCAGCATTATGGAGCACGGTGGAGGCAGCATTATGGAGCACGGTGGAGGCAGCATTATGGAGCACGGCGGAGGCAGCATTATGGAGCACGGCGGAGGCAGCATTATGGAGCACGGCGGAGGCAGCATTATGGAGCACGGCGGAGGCAGCATTATGGAGCACGGCGGAGGCAGCATTATGGAGCACGGCGGAGGCAGCATTATGGAGCACGGCGGAGGCAGCATTATGGAGCACGGCGGAGGCAGCATTATGGAGCACGGCGGAGGCAGCATTATGGAGCACGGCGGAGGCAGCATTATGGAGCACGGCGGAGGCAGCATTATGGAGAACGGCGGAGGCAGCATTATGGAGAACGGTGGAGGCAGCATTATGGAGCACGGTGGAGGCAGCATTATGGAGCACGGTGGAGGCAGCATTATGGAGCACGGTGGAGGCAGCATTATGCGTTGGGGCTGTTTTTCTGCACCTGGAACTGGGGCTTTAGTCAAGGTGGAGGGAATTATGAACAGTTCTAAATATCCGTCAATATTGGCACAAAACCTGCAGCCTCTGCAAAAAAACTGAAGATGAAGAGGAATTTCACCTTTCAGCACGACAACGACCCAAAGCAGAACCTCCAAAATCAACATAAGAATGGTTTCACCCGAAGATGATCAACGTTTTGGAATGACCCAGCCAGAGCCCAGACCTGAATCCCATTGAAAATCTGTGGGAGACTGTACACAGGAGATGCCCTCGCAATCTGACAGAGTTAGAGCGCTTCTGCAAGGAAGAGTGGGCAACAACTGCCAAGTCAAGATGTGCCATGCTGATAGACTTCTACCCAAAAAGACTGAATGCGGTCATAAAGTCAACACGTAATTCAACAAAGTATTAGTTTAAGGGTGTGCAGATTTATGCAACCACATTATATATATTTTTTCCCCACACTAAAAGATTTCAGTTTAAAAGCTGAACAGAGACGAAGCGGCTGAACGCTCACACGAGTGCTTCAGCTGCTTCGTTCGAGCGATTGGTGGGGGTCTCAGTACTCGGACTCCCACCAATCCAAACTTCTGACAGGTCATTATTTATTATGCAGAAGAAAATGAATAATAGTTTTTATGAACGTCTAATAATGTTAGTGGTCATTTCATCTCGACCAATGGTGCACGCTTAGTACGCCCTGAAAGAAGAAGTCGAAAGGGCGAGACCCAGGGTCGGGCAGGGCAGGAGACTTGGCGTGCCGCGTGTTCTTTTTATTGATGTGCTTTTATCTATTATATACCTTGTGAGTATAAACTAAGTAGCATGGTGTGAAGCTTATCCTGCAGTGTTGCACTATACTTTATATCCTTAACCCCTTAATGACCGGGCATGTTTGTACCTTAATGACCAAGCCAGATTTGTCAAATCTGGTATGTGTGACTTTATCAGAGAATAACTCTGTGAAAGTTTTGAATATCCAAGTAATTCTGACATTGTTTTTTCGTCACATGTTGTACTTTATTTTAGTGGTAAAAGTAGACTGATACGATTTGCGGAAATTAATTAAAAAATAGAAAAATGGAAGAAATTTTGTAAAAATTACCATTTTCCCCTATTTTTAACTGCAATATGTCACATATGTACACACATACTGTACAATTTTTTTAATTAAATATATATTTCTATCTCTTTACTCCATTTTGGCAGCACTTTTGAAAAAATAAAATAAATTTTCAGCAATTTAGAGGACTTACAAATTGAATAATAATTTTATAAATTTTGAAGTACATTTTGTTTTCCGGCACCAAGCCAGGTTTTCAGAGGCTCATAGGTCTCAGAGTGATGGAAACCCCCACAAATGACCCCATTTAGAAAACTAGACCCCTTAAGGTATTTACCTAAGGGTATAGTAAGTATTTTGACCCCACAGTTTTTTGCTAAATTTAATACATAGCAGGTGAAAAAA
Source organism: Rhinoderma darwinii (assembly GCF_050947455.1). Lineage (NCBI taxonomy): Eukaryota > Metazoa > Chordata > Amphibia > Anura > Rhinodermatidae > Rhinoderma > Rhinoderma darwinii. The sequence goes on along the minus strand of NC_134691.1, from coordinate 12,833,541 downwards.
AAAATAATTTCACTTTTTTTCATAAAAGTATCAGTTTGAAGACCAATTTCTTTGTAAAGCGACCATGAGAATGAAGAAAAAAACCACAAAATCTATCACCCTCTCTCTCCTGTTTTCAAAAATGCCCCCATTGTGACCCTAATGCGCTGCCTGGACACACGGCAGGACCCAAAATGAAGGGAGCACCCGGAGGCTTTCAGGACTCATATTTTGCTTGAAAATGTTTTAGGCCCCACTGTACATTTGGAGAGGCTTTGAGCTGCCAGAACGATAGAAACTCCCCATAAACGACCCCATTTAGAAAACTAGACCCCATAAGGTATTTATTTAGGGGTATAGTAATGATTTTGACCCCACAGTTCTTTGCTAAATTTAATGCATATCAGGTGAAAAAAATAATAATTTCACTTTTTTCATAAAAGTATTTGTTTGAAGACCGATTTCTTTGTAAAGCGACCATGAAAAAGAAGAAACACACCCCAAAATCTATCACCCTCTTTCTCCTGTTTTCAAAAATACCCACATTGTGGCCCTAATGCGTTGTTTGGACACACGGCAGGGCCCCAAAGGAAGGGAACACCCGGAGGCTTTCAGGACTCATATTTTGCTTGAAAATGTTTTAGGCCCCAATGTACATTTGGAGAAGCTTTGAGCTGCCAGAATGATAGAAACTCCCCATAAACGACCCCATTTCGAAAACTAGACCCCTTAAGGTATTTATCTAGGGGTATAGTTAACATTTTGACCACACAGGTTTTTCGCTAAATATATTGAAATTAGTCTGTAAGAATTAAAATGTACTTTTTTTCTGAAACAACATAGAAATTTTTATTATTTACAAGGAATAACGAAGAAAATGCACCCCAACATTTGTAAAGCAATGTCTCCCGATTACGACAATACCCCATATGTGGTAATAAACTGCTGTTTGGACCCACAGCAGGGCTCAGAAGGGAAGGAGCGCCATTTGGATTTATGATTTTGCTGGAATGGTTTTCGGTGCCATGTCGCATTTGCAATGCACTGGAGGGACCAAAACAGTGGAAAACCCACTAAAAGTGACCCCATTTTGGAAAAACCTTCGAGGAATTTTTCTAGGGGTATAGTGAGCATTTAGACCCCACGGGTCTTTTGCAGAGTTTATTAGAATTAGGGAGCGACAATTAATATCAACATTTTTTCCACTAAAATGTTGCATTTTCTCATTTTCACAAGGGATAAAGGAGGAAAAAAACAACCATTTTTTTATAAAGCAATTTCTCCCGAGTACGGAAATACCCCACATGTGGTCATACGTTTTTTCATTAGAAATGAATTAACCCTTTCAGGACTGATCGATTTTTTGCTTTCATATTTTAGATTTTCACTCCCCGCTTTCCAAGAGCCATAACTTTTTTATTTTTCCATCAATAGAGTGGTGTGAAGGCTTATTTGTTGCGGGACAATCTGTAGTTTTCATTGGTACCATTTTGGGGTACATGCGATTTTTTTTTATCACTTTTTATTAAATTTTTTTGCAATCCTGAGCAAAAAACAGGAATTCTGACACCGTTTTTTTAGGTTTTTTTTTTTGCGGCGCTCACCGTACGCAATAAATGACATTTTTAATTTATTCTGCGGGTTGGTACGATTACGGCGATACCATATGTATATAGGTTTGGTCCTTTTTTTAGCGTTTGCGCAATAAAATGACTTATTTATAAAAAAAAAAATTCTGTGTCACCGTATTCTGAGAGCCATAATTTTTTTAATTTTTTAGTCAAAAAAGCTGTGTAAGGGCTTGTTTTTTGCGGGACGGATAGAAGTTTTTATTGGTACTATTTTCGGGTACATGCGACTTTTTTATCACTTTTTATTCTTTATTTAGGGAGCGGTGGTGACCCAAAAAATTGCGATTCTGTCGTAGTTTTTTATTGATTTTTTTTGGGGTGTTCATCGTGCGGGAAAAATAACATTATAGTTTTATAGTTGGGTTCGTTACGAACGCGGTGATACCAGATATGTGTACTTTTTTAACGTGTTCATTTTTTTTCTATAATAAAAGTCTTATTATAGGAAAAAAAGCATTTAGTGTTTATAGAACTTATAACTTTTATTTTTACACTTTTTTTAAAACATTTTTATTACTTTTTTAACTTGTCCCACTAGGGGACACTTAGACTTGCAGCTTTGATCGCTGCTAGAGTACATTACACTACACACGTAGTGTAATGTACTCTAACTGTCATTGTGACGTGACTGTCACACTGACAGGAAGCAGAGGAGGAACGGCCGGAGGCTGTTCCTCCGAGGCTTCCGTGCATGGCAACCCGGAGGTCATTATCTGACCTCCGATTGCCGTGACAAGCATCGGTAGCCCCCACGATCACTTCGTGGGGGCTGCTGATGTGCTTCAAACCACTTAAATGCGGCGACGGCAATCCGTCGCCGCACTTAAGGGGTTAACTGCCGAAATCAGCGGCGATGGTCCGCTGTCCGGCAAGACTGATGTCTCAGCTGTCGGGGACAACTGTCAGAGCGGGTCTGTCACTCTGTGTTTACACAGAGTGACAGTTTGAAATGCGGACGAAAATGTACGTCATGGTGCGGGAACTAGCAGCCGACCATGACGTAGATTTTCGTCCTTGGTCGTTGAGGGGTTAAGGTGATTGGTTCAACTTATTGGAAGACCTGGGAGCCAGTATCCAGAGGTCGATATACAATACTGTGGAACTACAGGGCCCACGAAAACCAAGTGCAAATCATTGGGATTATCTATCGCATACGTGCTGGGGAAGGGTCATCCTCTGCAGATCAGTTTTGGCCTGTAGCCAAGTACCATCTGAGCGGTAATAACGGTCCTCCTCTCAATATAGTTTATATTTAAAGGTGGTTCCCAAATAAAAAAAGAAAAGAAAAATCAGACATAACATAGAAAGAGATGGTCATGCACTAACAAAGCTAGAAGCAGCCCTGTGTCTTCCATAGATCCAGAGATCTTCACATTCATTGCTATGGTAGGTCTTCTTCAGGCTTACGCTAAGGGGGCGTGTCCTTTCTGCTGCAGCTCCTCCCCCTCCCTGGCATAGATGATATAGGCAGATCGTTCTGTTTCACTGCCTCCTCTCTAGGAAAATCTTTACAAATGCCAATTACATGTCTTTTTGGAGGGAGAGCCCAGTCCTATATAACTGAAGAAGAGGGAGAGCCCAGTCCTATATAACTGAAGCAGAGGGAGAGCCCAGTCCTATAGAACGGAAGAAGAGGGAGAGCCCAGTCCTATATAACTGAAGAAGAGGGAGAGCCCAGTCCTATATAACTGAAGAAGATGGAGAGCCCAGTCCTATATAACTGAAGAAGAGGGAGAGCCCAGTCCTATATAACTGAAGAAGAGGGAGAACCCAGTCCTATATAACTGAAGAGGGAGTGCCCAGTCCTATATAACTGAAGACAAGCTGTGCATCTTCTCTAGTAGAAGAGCCATTATTCACCTCACAGATCCCAGTTGTTCCAGCGCCGCCGCTTCCGTTCCTCTCCGCCAATGTGTATTGACATAGCTGCAGCGATGACGTGCCCATATTGACCAGTAATTGGCTGCAATGATGATTGGAAGACCCCTTTAAGGAATCCTGACTTATGCCCTATCAGCGCAAAACCTGTAGATGCAATTGTATACAGTAAATGTCCTACATGAAGCACCTATAGGGGTAGGTCCAGACTAACTCGTGCTTCAGAGCAACAGGGAGTGGGCACTGAGCAAGTCTTTATTTCAGCCCTCGCAGTGCTGCTGGGTGACCAAGAGGACCCCCTACTGACAGTCATGCGACCCAACAGCTTATCTCTAAATTTTGCATTGTCATATAAACAATGCATGTTGGTAGCAGGAAACAAGCAGAACTGAAAAGGACAGCTTTGGTTGTGATTAGAGTACAAAACATGACTGAAAATTAATACTGAACCAGAAAAGCAAAGCACAGATGTAGGAGAAGATAATGTGAACAGGTTCTTGTGTGCTGCCCTATTACTGAGGTTTTCTATATTATCCCACGTTAGCTGCGGCTCAGTGTGACGACGTCAATGTGGATGGACAGTGGAGATAAGGATGATTGTATCGCCCCATGCTTCAGACTACGGCTTATCATAAGGGACTATTAAAGATGAAAGTGGACTTCATCATACAGATTAATAATACATCAATCCTTCTGTTACGCACTCCACAGCTCTGGGACCAGGAGGGATTATACATTCATATTGTTGCTAGACGGTCATTACTTTTTAAGGCTCTCATTCTCACTATATAGATAAAAGGTGCGCGATACCACGGGAGGAAAATATATATATATTACACTAGTCCTTCTCAATGAATTAGAATATCAAAAAGTTAATTTCAGTCATTCAATTCAAAAAGTGTCTCTCGTATATTCTATAGATTCATTACACACAGAGGGATCTATTTCCAGCATTTTCTTCTTTTAATGTTGATGATTATGGGAACAGTTCATGAAAACCCAAAATTTAGTGTTTCAGAAAATTAGAATATTATATAAAAAAAAATTCAAAAATGATTTTTAATACCGAAATGTCGTCCTACTGAAAAGTCTGTCCAGTATCTGCCCTCAATACTTGGTCGGGGCTCTGACTCTGCATGAAATACTGCATCAATGCGGCGTGGCATGGAGGCGATCACCCTGTGGCACTGCTGAGGTGTTATCAATGCGGCGTGGCATGGAGGCAATCAGCCTGTGACACTGCTGAGGGGTTATTAATGTGGTGTGGCATGGAGGTGATCAGCCTGTGGCACTGCTGAGGTGTTATCAATGCGGCGTGGCATGGAGGCGATCAGCCTGTGGCACTGCTGAGCTGTTATCAATGCGGCGTGGCATGGAGGGGATCAGCCTGTGGCACTGCTGAGGTGTTATCAATGTGGTGTGGCATGGAGGCGATCAGCCTGTGGCACTGCTGAGGTGTTATCAATGCGGCGTGGCATGGAGGCAATCAGCCTGTGGCACTGCTGAGCTGTTATCAATGCGGGGTGGCATGGAGGCGATCAGCCTGTGGCACTGCTGAGGTGTTATCAATGTGGCGTGGCATTGAGGCGATCAGCCTGTGGCACTGCTGAGGTGTTATCAATGCGGGGTGGCATGGAGGCGATCAGCCTGTGGCACTGCTGAGCTGTTATCAATGCGGCGTGGCATGGAGGCGATCAGCCTGTGGCACTGGAGAGGTGTTATCAATGCGGCGTGGCATGGAGGCGATCAGCCTGTGGCACTGCTCAGGTGTTATGGAAGCCCAGGTTGCTTTGATATCGGCCTTCAGCTCGCCTGCATTGTTGGATCTGGTGTCTCTCATCTTCCTCTTGACAATATCCTATAGATTCTCTATGGGGTTTAGGTCGGGCGAGTTTGCTGGCCAATCAGGCGCAGTGATACTGAGGTTATTACACCGGGTATTGGTACGTTTGGCAGTGCGGGCAGGTGCCAAGTCCTGCTGGGAATTTAAATCATCATCTCCATAAAGCTCGTCAGCAGAGGGAAGCATGAAGTGCTGGAGAATGTCCTGCTAGACGCTGCGCTGACTCTGGACTTGATATAACACAGTGGATATATCACACACATATACAATTTCTCTAATTCCAATTGAATTGATTTAATTAAAGTGGTTCTCCCTACTTGCTAAAAAGGGTCCCTTGACAATTAGCTCATCACAAAGTCCTGCTGGGACCCCCTGCGATCAGTATTAATCTTTGTGGCAATCTGGTAGTAAGTATTCAATTTCTCTGCAGTGCCACCACCAGGGGAAATAAAGCATTACACAGTGTCCATTCATATCATAGTGATGTCTGTGTAATACAGGACAGGACCGGACCTCCAGATCGAGAGACGCTCATTGTAACCGCTCCCCACTCTGACCAAGAGCTGAGGATCCTGAACAGAGGACCCCCCTCTATTATCTCATTGCCTCTTAATTTATTGTACAGGTTGCAACGATCACAGGGATATAGAATATAATTTGTATTTTTTATGTTTTATAATTATTTGATTAAACTTAATTTTTTTATTCTTGTCCCACAAGAGGACTTTTACAATTTCATAAAATGTTTTCCTTATAAATCAGAATACCTACATATTCCAAAGTATTACTGTCTGCACAAACCTTAGGTAGGGATTTAAAAAGGACAGCCTTGGGGGTCTGTTAGGCTCAGGGCGATTCCTTAAAGGAGTTGTCTTAAGATTAAAAGTGGTCTCCCAACCACAGGATCGGTTATAACATGCTGATTGGTGGGGGTCCAACCGCTGGGACCCCCACCGATCATGAGCACTGGGGTCCCGTTCCTCCGAATGGAGCGGCAGGTCATGCTTGCGCCCTGATGCTCCATTCATTCTCTATGGCATTGCCGGAGCGCTGTTATTCGGCCATCTCCGGAAGTCCCATAGACAGTGAATGGAGCGGCAGTGTGATTGTGCGACCTGACGCTCAGTCCAGTTGGAGGAACGGGACCCCCTGATCAGTATATGATCGCCTATCCTGTGGTTAAGAGATCACATTTAATCTTGAGACAATCCCTTTAAGGGGTTGTCCAGCGTTAGAAAAACGTGGCTGCTTTCTTCCAAAAACAGCGCCGCACCTCTCCACAGGTTGTGGGTGGTATTGCAGTTCAGCTCCATTCATACAATTCAGAAAGCAACCACGTTTCTCTAATCCTGGATAACCCCTTTAAAACCGTCATCCCTGGCGACCTCTGTTGCGGGTGCGGACAATCAGCTAGGAAGGAGACCTCCCTCCCTTGTGTTGCGGTGATTGATATTGATCGCCACATCAGGAAGGTTAAACGGCTGGTAAAAAAAAAAAAAGTCAGTGTCACCATTTCCTACTGCTTTATCAGTCTTCACTGTAGGTCTAGCATTCTATTCATGAAGCAGAAGGATCAGGATGAACACCTCTATCATTTTCTTCCCAAAAAGCAAATGAAGTAGTGTTGTAGTACATGGAGTAGAGGGAGGAGCTACATTAAAGGGGTTGTCCCATGAAGAGAACCCCTATCCATATATCCTATTAGGGCATATGGATGTCAGAGGGGGTTCCCCTGCTCCAAACCCCCACTATGAGCCAGAACGGAGGGCCGCTCTGTAATCCGAATGTAAGACTGCCTTACCCCAGCATTTGAAGCTACATGGGAAATGTCCGGCCGGTGGAAGCCTCCATGGATAAGCGAGCGGTTTGCAGGGGTGGTTGATATACTAATTAAAAGGGATTTTCCAGTCTTCTTTAAAAAAAAAAAAATCTAATAACTGTAAACGTGCAAGATGCAAAAAGTGTGTGTTTCAATTCATCGATTTTTAAAACCTTTGCCTGCTGTCAGTGAATGGAAACATTCAGAGGCTGAAAACCTTGATAGAGCCAATAGTTCTCACAACAGTTTTTTTCTTTTACAATGCACCAGTTTAGGTAATGGATACACATCCGCGGATACATTGTAACAGACAGCAGCTCTGTGACCAGGATGTGCTCACAACCGGTTACATTTTCAGCTTCTTCATGTTCCTATACATTGACAGCAAGCAGAGATCTTTAAAATGGTCAGGAATTGAGAAACATTGTGTAATAATAAGGGATAGAACTTTGTAAGTTACTTTGGATTGGACAGGACAGGTTCTTGATATGTGAGCAGCGCTCCGCCTGCGGCTGCCATCTATGCCCCCCCCCCCCCCGGAGTATAAAGCGTGCAGGCTCCTTACCTTGCAGGACGAGGGCTTCGGAGGAGACTTCTCCTGATCCGGAGTTGACACATTCTTCATTAGGATGTTTTTTGTTGTAATGTCTTTTGAGCGAGCCGGGAATATTACAGGAATAATGGCATAAGGCACAACAGAAGGGCTGCAAGAGAAGGAAGAAGCGGTGATTGCCAGAAACACGAGGGAAGGAGACACCGCGAGACGTATTCACCGGGCACAGATGGTGGGTGACAACTAATAATGGCCGCCATTACTGTGCCCCACAAGTCATTGTTACAGCCCTGCACCAGTCTTGCCCGCAGCAAACGCATTCTAGTAACAAGGCATCATTTGCTCCAGTCACATCCAGAGCTGCATCCAGAATTCTCCTAGCTGCTACTGTGTTGACACAAACTCCTGACTACCTGAGCGGAGGTAATTCACTGCAATGTGCTACAGAGCATGCTGGGAAATGTAGTTTTCAAACCACCCTGTAAAACCACTAAGTCGTTGGCCGAAGGCGTCTGACGGACCCCAATGACTTATAATAGGGTCTGTTGTGGGGTCTGTTGTTTTGACGAGAAAACAAGCTCGGCATGCAGCTCTATTCTTCCCGTCAAATCTGCGAAGGGGGCCGCGTACTGATGTGAACAGAGCCTTAAAGGAGGATTCCGACCCTAGTGATTTATACTGTATCCATCTGTATTGGGAAAACTGGGGGTTCCTGTTAGAAAGGGAGGACAAGAAGGAGGGAGCAGGCAGAGTATGTGTCTATTATACAAAAAGAAAAAAAAGAAAAAATATTTTCCAAAACATACCAGGCACTCTTTGGGATAAGAATAATTTTATAGAAATATATCTCTTTCCTCTTTTATCCATAATACAAAGATTTTTTATAGGAAAAGAAAAGGGTTTGAGAAAACACATTTGTTTCAATCTAGATGTACATAATTTAAAAAAATGTCTCCTGGCCAGGATCCCAACACAGACTTTTATAACATTACTGCCATTAATGTATCCCCCTCTAAACACAATGACATGTCATGATGAGATATCTAGGTAATAGGTGTTCTATACATAAGCCAAAATCAGACCCATATAAGAGATTAGCTAGAAGAACCGGTTCTGAAGATTTTTTTATCCAGACACCATTGGTCTCCGTTCACACTTGCGCTTTTTTCTTTTTACTCCTTTTCTAATTTTGGTCCGAAACCAACAGAGACAGTTCCTCTTGTGTGATAGCAATGCAATTGTATATAAGGAGTTAAATATTCATCTTTAAATCTTCCTATACTCGGGGGCAGCCGAGATTTCACCCAAAGGTGAGCAAATTTAAGCAATGGAGCACGCCCCTACATTTAAGAGTCGGAATCCTGCTATGCTGGTATCCACGTTAAATTTTTATTCAGACACCATTGGTCTCAGTTCACACTTGCATTTTTTGCTTTTTCCTCCTTCTTTTAGAATTTTGGTCCGAAACCAACAGGAGCAGTTCCTCTTATATAATAGCCATGCAAATATAGATAAAGAGTTGAATACTCATCTTTATGTTGATCTCGCAACTCAAGGTGGACTGAAAGTTCACTCTTTTTCACTATGTTCCTCCTCCTGGAGCAATTGTAGGGTTAAGGCAGATTTTAAAAAAATATATCAATCGCGTTTTTCACCCCTTCAATCTCATCATTGGCAGATCACAATTCCCACATGGAAGGTTCTCCTTATATCCACTCCATCCACGGTCAATCCTTATGTTGAATAGCTTGGATCTTCCTATACTCGGGGGCAGCCGAGGTTTCACCCAAGGTGAGCAAATTATAGCAATGGAACACACTCCTCATTGGAGAGTCGGTATCGTAATATGCTGGTATCCACGTGAGTCCACCTTGAGTTGCGAGATCAACATAAAGATGAGTATTCAACTCTTTATCTATATTTGCATGGCTATTATATAAGAGGAACTGCTCCTGTTGGTTTCGGACCAAAATTCTAAAAGAAGGAGGAAAAAGCAAAAAATGCAAGTGTGAACTGAGACCAATGGTGTCTGAATAAAAATTTAACGTGGATACCAGCATAGCAGGATTCCGACTCTTAAATGTAGGAGCGTGCTCCATTGCTTAAATTTGCTCACCTTTGGGTGAAATCTCGGCTGCCCCCGAGTATAGGAAGATTTAAAGATGAATATTTAACTCCTTATATACAATTGCATTGCTATCACACAAGAGGAACTGTCTCTGTTGGTTTCGGACCAAAATTAGAAAAGGAGTAAAAAGAAAAAAGCGCAAGTGTGAACGGAGACCAATGGTGTCTGGATAAAAAATCTTCAGAACCGGTTCTTCTAGCTAATCTCTTATATGGGTCTGATTTTGGCTTATGTATAGAACACCTATTACCTAGATATCTCATCATGACATGTCATTGTGTTTAGAGGGGGATACATTAATGGCAGTAATGTTATAAAAGTCTGTGTTGGGATCCTGGCCAGGAGACTTTTTTTTAATTATGTACATCTAGATTGAAACAAATATGTTTTCTCAAACCCTTTTCTTTTCCTATAAAAAATCTTTGTATTCTGGATAAAAGAGGAAAGAGATATATTTATATAAAATTATTCTTATCCCAAAGAGTGCCTGGTATGTTTTGGAAAATATTTTTTCTTTTTTTCTTTTTGAATTATTGCTCTCCGAAACGGCACCGTGCTATATATGGATTGTATATTTTGGGATTTCTATTAGGTATGGTTTATAACCATTTCTTGTGTTTAGCTCATGTGTCTATTATAGTCTATGAGAATGACGGGAACAGCCACGCCAGGTAGGACTCCGACCCAGGCGGCATTTAGGACATAAGCTACGGATAGTCCTTAAATATCTATGGTCAGAAAGCCCTTTATAAACATTTTCTCCCACAATGCATCATAGCAGAGCGTGCTCTGTACAGACACTGCTCGAACAAGGGGCAGCCGTGATATGTAAGCGCCTGCAGCCTAAAACCTACCCATAGCTCAACGGAATGGAGACCGCAGCTCTGGATGTGACTGGAGTATTAAACATGGCAAAAGTCAAAATGTTTCCCCCCCCCCCAATACTTCAAGTGATCACATGTTGATCGATGGAAATCTGACAACTGGGACTCCCACGATTGTCAGAATGAAGGAGGCTTGAATGGAGCGGTGTTGTAGTTCCCCGCACAGCGGGCGGGCGGGCCGTTGTGCCGAGAAAAATTAAAGACCACCACAGATTTTAATATTATGGCATATTCTAGTGATAGATCATAACATTATGTAATAGGAATACTACTTTAAACCTGCAATCTATCTGCTCTCAATTTGCTGGGTAGGTGAACATCTATTGTTCCCTGTTAGCAGCCATTGTATCCTGCGGAGAGGCTGATGTGGCTTTTCAATAGGATCTCTACTTGTTTCTCGGGTGCTGAGAAGCTCCAGATACATTTATATCCATAGGTGTGGCTGATATAAGAATATATAATAAAAACCTGCTGCTGGAAACCATCAGCAAGCTTCCGTCCATGGATCTGTTATTCTGTTTATAAGACTTTGTTCACACTTCATTATTGCCTTCAGTCGGAGAATTCCCTAGCGTACATCTGTGATGGAAGGCTATGACGTATAAGACTGTATAGGCATATATTTCTATAGGTTGATTAATATTTCCGTATGGGAAAAAAACGTATACTGCGCGATATATACGTTTTTAATTGTTTGCCTCCGCGTGGAGTAGAGTAGTCAAACACACTATTCCATACAGTCAAAAAAAATGAATAAAAAGTTAGACAGACGTACGCTAGCCTGGCGAAGCCAAAAGGACGCTCTCTTAGCATACACCGGGTGAAAGGGGTTCTATGGATACGTTTGGCGTTCGGCGAATATACGTTAAATGTAGGGCGATATCGAAGTGTGTACAGAGGCTTAGTGCTTGAAGTGCATATTGAAGATTAAGTCATTAATAATGTTAAAATTGCCCTGGGTATTCACAGAGGCTAAAATAAGTAAAGCAGCTGGAGCCTGCTTACTGACAGTTTCCATACAGTCATAGGTTTTCTTTCTATTCCTACACAGAATAAAAACAAAGTGAAATATATGTAAAGACATCAAAACACTGTTATCGGAGCTGTGTCTACTGAGGAGTGGTGAAATTGAATCCACTGGGAGTAAACAATGCAGGTTCCTATTGTATGACAGCAAGCAGAGTTCTCGAAAACTGACGAATGAATACAGAAAGTAAGTTCGAAAATCGTATAACTTTATAACGTTTTATTTGCGGACACCAGAATATCTCTTTAACAATTATAATGCAGAAAAGGGGAAATATAATAAGTAGTTTTCTTGTTTTTTGTAGGTAAGGGGGCGCTGTTCCTCAATGCAGTGACCCGTGGACACTGCAGCACCTAATACCATCACGCCATAAAACTTGTGCCTCCAGCACAAAAATATAACCAGCTATTACTCGCTGATATCAGCCTCCATTGTGCAAAAAATACCGTAAAACTCTTATCAGTCTCCACTTCCAACCTATCAATATATTCCCTGTTGGAACGCGGTCCTGTTCCCTAGAGGTAAAATAAAAAAATCCTCATTTGGGCCAATTTATAGAAAAAACATTAAAAAAAATAAAATAAAATTACACACACGCGCACGCACACACACACACGCACGCGCACGCACACACACACGCGCGCACACACACACACGCCGCATTTCTTCAGACGTGCGGCTGACAGGTATTCTGGTTCTATGTCAAATGCTTCTTGGCTGCGTACGGACGTTTCTATAGAAACTGGGTAAGCGCGGGCACGAATTTGGCCCTTTCTGGGAAAAACCATCAAAGATAAGAATTTTTTTAGTTTTTTTTAGAATGAGCCAGTGAGTACATAAGTATGATGCTAGGAGCCCGGCTCCCTGCACGGTGTTCGGTCCGGGACTTGCGGCCAAAATACGTTCCGTCCATTACGGACGTAATGACCTCTTGTGAACCCAGCCTAAGGGTGTGTTCACACACACTAATTACGGACGTAATTCGGGCGTTTTTGCCCCGAATTACGTCCGAAATTGCGGCTTGAAAGCGTTGACAAACATCTGCCCATTGAAAGCAATGGGCTGACGTTTGTCTGTTCACACGAGGCGTATATTTAGACGTCGCTGTCAAAAGACGGCGCGTAAATAGACGCCCGCGTCAAAGAAGTGACCTGTCACTTCTTGTGGCATAATTGGAGCCGTTTTTCATTGACTCCAATGAAAAGCAGCGCCAATTACGTCCGTAATGGACACGGCGTTCAAGCGCCTGCACATGCCGTTACGGTTGAAATGACGGGGCTGTTTTCTCCTGAAAACAGCCCCGTAATTTCGGCCATTACGGACGCTGTTGTGTGAACATACCCTAATACTGGGTGACTGTCACTGGGTGAGTGTTAGGGTATGTTCACACACACTATTTACGGATGTAATTCGGGCGTTTGAGCCCCGATTTACGTCCGAAAATGCGCCTCAATAGCGTCGGCAAACATCTGCCCATTCATTAGAATGGGTCTTACAATGTTCTGTTCAAACGGTCATTTTTTTTGCGCCCCGCTGTCAAAAGACGGCGCGTAAAAAAGACGCCCGCGTCAAAGAAGTGCCTGTCACTTCTTGGGACGTAATTGGAGCCGTTATTCATTGAAATAATGGACGCGGCGTTCAAGCGCCTGCACATGCCATTACGGCTGAAATGACGTGGCTGTTTTCTCCTGAAAACAGCCCCGTCATTTCGGCCGTTACGGACGCTGCCGTGTGAACATACAATTATGGCTGAAATTACGGAGCTGTTTTCAGGAGAAACCAGCTCCTGCATTTCAGACGTAATTGCTCGTACTCGCGTTTTGCGGGGCGTCTTTTACGGTCGTAATTTGGAGCTGTTCTTCATTGGATTCAATGAAAAACGGCTCCAATTACGTCCGTCCCAAGAGGTGTCCTGCACTTCTTTGACGTGGCTGTTATTTTACGCGCCGTCTTTTGACAGCGATGCGTAAAATTACAGGTCGTCGGCACAGAACATCGGCAAACCCATTGAAATGAATGGGCAGATGTTTGCCGACGTATTGTAGCAGTCTTATCAGGCGTAATTCGAGGCGTAAAACGCCTCGTTTACGCCTGAAAATAGGTGGTGTGAACCCAGCCTTATGTGCCGGGCTCGGTGAGAAGTGTCAGCAGGGCCGCTTCCCCGCCAGGCTCACTATGACTGACAGGTCTCTCCCTAAACACAGGAATAGATATCAACAATAAGATCAGTGAACCATACATATATTTTATAAAAGGTGACTGAAGACTGAAAATCCAATGGCTAAAGCATTACGTAATTTGAAGTATTTTTCCTTTTAAAGGGGGTTTTCCAGGGACAGAAATTTTTTAGCATAAGACGATGTAAATAGTTATGAAACTTACTAATCTATAAATCGGTTTCAAATTGTTACGCGGCTATTTTTTAGTACAGCCGTCCGGCCAGAAGTTCTGGTTTTCTTGCAATTAATTGTTTCGTTCGATACAGATTCGTGCACGAGTAAAACTCCACCCATAGTCCTGTGTCGGGATGGAGGGATGTCCTGCTGCTAATATGTCTGCCCCTCTGGTTCTACTGTCCCCTTTACTTTTTCATCCCTTCGCACTGCTTTTGCTGCGTGCGGTCACAGAATCGCCTGTCGCAGCTCTGCTAGAATCTGTACACCCAATGATTAGCGAGACACGGAGCGGGAGCGGTGAAGAATTGTCCAATCAAAAAATAGTCCGTGTGCTTTACCAGTTACTAAAATAAAACTTCTAAAGTCTTTTTGTGTAATGGTACTGAAATACGTGGATGACGTTGCAGGGAAAATGCAATAGAATAATATAGGGACGGAGGGAGTTTAGGGCGGTGAGAAACCGGAAGACAACGTGCAATGCAGGCAGGGTGCGCTTTGATAGAAAAGTATAGATGAAAACTGAAAATTATTAAAAAAAACAAGAGGAAGAGATTACATTGCACCAAAGTAATGCATGTAAGGTATAAAAAAAAAAAAAAATAACAAAAAAAATGTATTCAAAAAAAATTAAAAAAAAAAAATTAAAAATATAAAAAAAAAAAAAGAAAAAAAAAAAGATGGGCACAGAGACAACGAGGACTGCAGAGCTGAAAAAGTTGGGTCGGTAGAGGGGCTCTGAAGGATACGTTTTTGTTGGTTAGTTTGGGAGTGATATGTCTTCTGTGCAGTTTACTGTAAGAAAGTCTGGAATTGGCTGGTGCAGCTGAAGTCGGCTGAAGAATATCTCTGTAAAGCTTCTTTGCTGCATCTGAATCCTCAGCTAAACCCCGGATCCCTTGCATGACTTATTTTAATAATATAAACCTTCTAAGCTTCCTCACGTTGCTGTAAATCATATAAAATGGTTGTATTTCTACAGGATGCCACAGTTACCAGGGAAAGAAAAATGAAAGAAAAAGAGACCCTGATCAGCTCAATCCCAGCAAGCTGCCCTAAAGGACCTGGGGTGCACGGTGTAGCTGTACTAGGAATGATCCGACACACCCAATATCTGATCTTTTAGTGATGAAAGAACATGGAGGAGAACAAGTATAGAGACGGAGAGGCAATGCGTAGAAGATTGGCAACCAAAAGGTCCAACCTAATAGTTCAAAAAGCAGAAGCATTACGACTGCGTCTGTCTCTACTTGTCCTTCATGTTTAGGGATTTTTGGGAAATTTCATATTGATTGCCTATCCCAGAAATCCTATTCCCAGCACCCCTGCCGATCAGTTCAAGAAGGGTCCCCTTCATGGTTTACCCGCAACAGCGCCATACATTTCATAGTGGCTGTGCCTGATATTGCAGCTTAGTTCCATTTGAATTCAGTCTGCTGATTGACAGGACACCCGGGAGTAGGTATCCCTCTTTCCTAAGGATATGCCCTACATTTTTTTAGTCCCTGAAATCCCCTTTAAGAGCACTTTGTAAGGATATATGGAGACCAGGCACGCAGGCATAGCGATGCACAATGCTCACAGGTTTCAAACAAACCCAAAAGATGAATCCACAGAAGGTTTTTAATGTGTAAGATAATACACATAGATGTATGCACAGCGCGCTTAGTAAGGTAACGGATAGTGGGAACACAGACACGATATAATGTGACGCTGCTCATACCTTTGCGGCCAACGTCCTTCTCGGTCTCACAGCTGCCGCCGGCCTTTCTATAGTAGCCCGCACACCCAGCTATATCTTAAAGGGACAGACCTTGGTAAGTTTCAGCACTCTGGTTACATAAACCTACCCAGAACTGTGACCTTTTACCTGAGCCATGGGATCCTGCCCATTTATCAAGGGGTTTGCGGATTTAAATGTGACGCAGACTATTTCCTGACTCTGCAGCCCTGACCGGTCTGTGTCTTATCGTGTTATATGAACTCGGTCACCCCGGACCACGGATTTGTATGACCACGCTTCGGTTTAGGATTCTGGTACGTTGCTTTAAAAACACCATCTCCAAGCCGTCAGCGTTTGCTATTGGAGACTACTCCGACCTGGGGATTCCCTGCACAAAGGCAATGCCCCCGTAAGGGGTATTTAATGGTGAATATTGTAAAATCCCTTAGACTCCGCTTATCCGTTTAGCCAAACCCAACAGTAACATAGGAATGCATGGTCCTGTCCCGAGGCCTTACCGCGACACTAAATAATGTGTTATGAGCTTCCGGTTTCTTAATCGTAGCAATATTAGGGTTAGATTTGTATTAGATGTAGTGCAGCAAGAAACTTCATTTAATCCGTATATCTTGGGTTTTCCCTCTGCTGGGGTATAAAAATGCACATTGTCTATCTTCATGCTTGCTGAGTGGGTGAACTCTACCTGTGTGATGTCAGAGCGGTGTGCTCTGACTCTGAGCCAATCAGATATGTCCCCCCATTCCCCAGCTGAATGAGAAACTGCAGCTGCATCCCCCTCCTCTCCCCTCTTTCCGGTCTATTATTTACTATTGTACTCTAAATGGATTTTTTGGTGACTGAACAAGTACTTAGAGGCAAGAAAAGAGGAACTATAGGCGGCTGGAGGGAGAGGATTCTTTCCCCAATATAGGGGGGGGGGGAAATGGTGGATACTTTTTAAGGGGGTTGTCCAGTCTCTAAAAATTGATGGCCTATGTTTAGGATAGGCCATAGATATCTGATCGTCGGGGTCCGACTGCCAGGGGTAGGCGATCAGCTGTTTTGAAGGGGCTGGAGTTTTCGTAAGAGCTCTGCTTTCCCTTCTTTCCAGTCACTCTTCACACTGCGAATCGCCGACACAGCAGTAGCAGCGGTTCACAGTATTACAACCTTCTCCCATTGAATTGAATGGAAGACGACTGTAAGGGTATGTGCACATACAAAATAAAAAACTTCTGAAAATACGGAGCAGTTTTCAAGGGAAAACTGCTCCTGATTTTCAGAAGTTTTTTAAGCCACTTGCGTTTTTCGTGGCCCTTTTTGGAGCTGTTTTTTCATGGCTCAAAAAACGGCTGAAGAAGTGACATGCACTTCTTTTTCACGGCCGTTTTTTTACGCAGCAATTTTTTAAAACGCCCCGTCTGCTTCCGATTTTTCGAGCCGATTACGGCCCGAAAACACTCCGTGTGAACATACCCTAATACTGTGAACCACCGCTACACTCGTGCCGGCGATTCACAGTGAGAGCACTGAGGGAAATGAAGGGGAAGCAGCACTATGGCCCCTTCAAAACAGATGATCGGCTGGGGTCCCGGCAGTCGGACCCCGACTAATCAAATATTGATGGCCTATCCTGAGGATAGGCCATACATTTTTAGGGACTGGAAAACCCCTTTAACCGAAGAACATTTTCCAGCAGTCCTATGGAAGACCACGTGTTATGGATCCTCCGCTATATCTGTGCCACAATAGAAAGAGAACGTCCATCTTTTCACAGTAATAAGGGTGCAACATGTCCACGGCCACCGGTTTAGATATCACAGGACACCAAAACGTCTAGTCCCACATAATCTTTTGGAAAGTTCTCCCTTTTAAGGCTTAAAACTTCTAAGACACGGCAGAATTGGGAGATAAATCATAGCGGTGTGCATAACTAATCCTGTCCGTGGATAATATGTTTTAGGCAGATATCCAGCCATCAGTCAAAGCTTGGCACTAAACGCAGATCGAAGTTCTGTGCCAGCTTGGCAAGGAAAAAATAGTCTGATTTTAAACTTTTATTTTGCAACGGTTTTCACGTGACATTGTACAAGAAATAGGAGAAAAACAAGTAGATTTCTTACCGCAGATTACACGAAAAAATGAAGCGCCATCATCCCGAGAAATAAGAGTGCCGATCTGCTGACCATTGCACATCTATGGGGACAGCCCAAGTGACCCCTCCCAGCAAACAGGGGTCAGGCAGATTGGAGAACAACCTCTCTGATCCTATTTTTTCATACAGATGAGTGGCATCGGAGGAGTTGTGCAGCTGCTTATCTCTCTCCATGTTTATGTGGAACTGGAGAGGACATAGGTCAGCCAAACAAATTGTCGACAGCTATCTTATAACTATAGCCGGCCTAACGTGTATGTCAACGTTTGAACATTTCGCTAGAATTTTTTTTTTTTTTTTTGGAACCTAAAATTCTGTGCGGATTAATTTCTTAATATAGCTTTAGAACTGTTGCAGCTCTGTTTATCCGATACAGAGCTCCAAATCCCCTGCATAGACAGAGTTACATGGTAACATTTTATATACCCGGACCCACCACTAGAGGGGAGGTCAGGAGCAGACTTCATACTGTTGCAGCAGCTCCCTCTAGTGGTGGCTGAAGGCAGACAGAATTTTACCTTTTAATTCTATGTTCATGCACGGGATATGGACCTCCGTATGGAGGAAAAACCGGACTACGCTCGCACCAAAGATAAGTTAAAAAGTTCAGCACAGAAGTTTGGACCTAAAAAAAACACGATGTTAAAAAGGTGGAGATCCATTTTCAATTAGAATATATTTAACAAGCATTTTTACTTAAAGACGACCTGTAAAAG
Source organism: Rhinoderma darwinii (assembly GCF_050947455.1). NCBI lineage: Eukaryota > Metazoa > Chordata > Amphibia > Anura > Rhinodermatidae > Rhinoderma > Rhinoderma darwinii. Next base: position 12,814,812 of record NC_134691.1, on the reverse strand, counting down.
TGCCTTGCAATGAGTGGCCAGAACACCTCGTCCTCTTTAATTAGCTGGTCGGTGCCGGTATCGGGAGTCGTAGTCCTACCGATCTGATATAGGTAGTCTATCCTGAGGAAAGGCCATATGTCCTCAGAGATACTAAGCTGTGCAGTCAAATTTAATTTAACTTCTGTTCAGGGCGATGCAGGGCAGCGTTTTACAAGACACAGCTCTGCTAAATGTACTGTAACGAGCCATGCACCTGTGTATCCATCACATGACCAGGACAGGTCTTTGTCCTCCGGAAGTAAACAATGAAGATTCCTATTGAATGACTGCAAGCAGAGATCTTAAAAACTGTGAGTCATTCATAATGTATATGTATACTTTCCATTATACATGGAATAAGGGTTTTCCCACAAAACACACGTATTGGATAGGGGATACATGTGTGATCGCTGGGGGTTCAAAAGTTCCCCGAAGTGCTCCATGAGAATGGAGCGCTGGTGCACAGGCTTGGCCAGCGCTCCATTCATTTCTATAGGACTTTCGGTCCCCGTTTCCATTGGAGGGGGTCCCAGTGGTCACACATGTATACTCTATCTGGGGATACATGCGCTTGTCTCAAAACCCCTTTAATACGCTGAAGCCGTAATACCCCTTTAGTCTTCAGAATCCCATTTTTTCGGATAATTTTTGAATATTTCCATTCCAACCCGGCGCTACCCCACCTACCGTACATCCACTTACAATCAGATGATAATCACAGCCATTGTAGTCTCGGCGCCGTCTATTACATATGGAGAGTTTTCATTTTTAATAACTTGAATACACAAAATACAGCAAGAAGCGAAGACGTGGAACAGAATAAATACCTTATATTGTGGAGGATTGAAATGAGCTCCGCATGGGGTTTTTTAATTATTCATCAACTGTAATTATTGGCTGAATTCCTGCTCCGGAGTCTTTCGTTTTCTGTTTATTGAACTAAAATGTGATGTCAGTTTAACCCCCTTGGTGCCAAACACCGCAAAAACATGGTTCTGTGATAGGGAGGGCACAACAGTTGTGCCCATGTAATCGCCCATGGGCGGATGTGGTTGATAACCGCCACCCTGCCGCAATGGCTGTTTAACCCTTGTGGCGTCACGATCAACAGCGATAGAGGCATCACAAGGGAGGGGGGGTTATCTTTTGTACCTTTAGGGTCGCACTGGGGTGAACAAAGCTCCTTGAGGTAATCCCTGTTAGGGCATAACAGGTGCCTGCATATTTTAACATACACATTAATGATTTGGAATACAAATCCCTCAAAAAAATAAAAATAAATTCCCTAGTGGAACAAAAAAATAAATAGAGATGGATACATATACTCCTCAATATTGAAACTGCAACACCAAGAAGGAAAAGTTTTGGAGTTGTGGAAATCACAGGATCGGTAGATATGTTAATGATATGCAAATGATAGAAAAAATGGAAACAAAATATTCCAAACTTCTTGACTTATTCAGAATGGAGTAGGAGCACCACATGCAAGAAATCCACGCACTTCCACGCTTTGGCATGCTATCAATTATTAATGGTTGTCTGAGGAATGTTATGCCACGCTGAATGCACTTGGGCACACAAATCATCACGATTGGCTGCCAGGAGCTCCCTTTACAATTGCCGACCAATAATGTCCCAGAAGTGCTCGATGGGAGACAAGTCCGGAGACGCTGCAGGCCATGGTAGGTCATTTAGGCCACGCAGGCTGATCACAGTAGCACAAGCAACATGTGGCCTGGCGTTGTCTGTTGAAAAATGGCTTCTGGGACACTTGAGACATTTCCGTACCACTGGTTCCACGACCAAATCAATGTAATGCCGAGTTGTCAGTGTACCTGAAATGAAGACTAGGGGAGTGCGGTGACTGTACATTATGCCATGCCATACCATAATCCCGGGAGTAGGACCAGTGTGATGTTCCCTTGTGAAGGCCTCTTCATGGCCATTCTCTGGCTATCATTGTGTCCGAGACAAAAGTTGGACTCATCGCTGAAGGAGATAGACCTCCATTCCAGTCTCCATTGCGGTCTTGCTGTCCACCATGATAGCCATTCAGAGCGGTGGCATGTGGTCAATGGAACACCTGTAACTGGACGTCTGGCTCGTAGCCCAATGTCGTTCAAATGCCTTCTGATGGCTTGTGTCGACACTGGTTGCCGCCCTAGGCTTGGGATGTGAGGTCCAATTTCACTTACAGTATAGAATGGATCACTACGCACCATTCTTCCATTTAGACGATCTGTCGGTGCAGAGGATCGCCTCTGCTCACCTCAGTCATTCCTGTGCGTTGTTGGTCTCCCAACCTCCGGGACACGTAACGCTGAGCAGTGCCGACATCTTGGCCTAGGCGCGTGGTGATCTGCCGGAGTGATAAACCTGGATCTCTCAGTTCAAGGATTCTGTCCTCAGTTTGCGACAGGTGGCAATAACTGGAATGTCGATGGACAGGAGGCATCGCACAATCATCCCACACCACTTGATTCAATATTTTAAGTTTCATATGGCAATAAAAACCTTTGCTTTCAATCTGGCTTTTATGCCCCTCCACATGCCACAGACTGGAGCTTGGTGCGTAAAAATGTGATCATTTGCAGATCTTAGCGACACCTGCTACTTCCCCCATTTGCAGAACCTTACGGCTTGTCATTCTTGGTGTTGCAAATTCAAATTTGAGGAGTGTATTTATATATTCCCTTAAAGGGTTTGTTCCACAAAATACACGTATCCCCTATTCACAGAATACATGTGTGATCGCTGGCGGTCTGACCGCTGGGACTCCCAGCAATAAGGAGAATGGGGGGACAGAAAGTCCCCCGAATTGCTCCATGAGAAGCTTGTGACTTCCGGGGTTTGTGTCTGGCAGCTCCATAGAAATTAATGCAGTGCCGGTCGCGCTTGTGCGCATGCGTGACCGGCACTTCGGGGACTTTCGGTCCCCATTCTCCAAAACATGTGTTTTGCGTGACAACCCTTTTAACTACATCCCATACAATAAATGTTAACATAATTTAAAAGGGGTTTGGGGAACTACAGAAAAATAAAAAAAAACACAAATGGCAGAAATTTTAAATTGTTTGCACATTCCGCTTAAAAACAATATGATAAATTAAAAGCTAAAATGTTATCAATTATTATACCAAATAAAATAGAACAAAAAAAGAAAAAAAAGAAAAAAAAAAAAAAGGAACACGACCTCACACAGCTACGTTAGCAAAAAAATACAATTGTTAGGGCTTTCAGAATGCAGTGAGGCAAAAATAGGGAATCTGTCATCTTTTATGAACCCCCAATAAATAAATAAAAAAGTCCATTATAGAGCCCATACGGGTTGGCATCCGGCTTTCCTCACACCCTGTTCTATAGTTACTCCGCTCTGCCCGTGTATCTGGCACGCAGCCAATCTCTCACTGGGCATCCTAGGAAGATCCGCAGCATCAATACTTTATACCGTGAAGCCGGTCAATATGAGAGCTCCGACATAAAACGTCAATATCTCTAATTAGGAAACATGACAAGATTCTGGCCTCATGTGGACAACTGGAATTTAACAACTTGACATAAGAGGATGTTTAATAGGGGATTTGTTTTTATTTCAAGAAGAAATAAATGTATATGGCCAAAAGTATATGGACATCTGATACAGAACTAGACAGCCAGAAGGACTCTGGAAGATCCGAGCAGAGGTCCATAACTGGGAATCAAAAGCAACGGTACCAAGAATGGAATTAAAATGGCAAGGCAAAAGCGAAGTTAGGATGAAATTCTTAACCAGGATCAGGAAGATACACTATATGGCCAAAGTATGTGGACAACTCCTAATTATTGAGTTCAGGAGTTTCAGCCACACCCTTTGCAAACAGGTGCATAAAATCAAGCACACAGCCATGTAATCTCCATAGAGAAACATTTGTAGTAGTATGGGTCATACTGAAGAACTCAGTGACTTTACACGTGGCACGGTCATAGGATGCCACCTTTATCACAAGTCAGTGTGTGATATGTCTGATCTGCTAGATATTCCCCTGTCTCCAGTAAGTGTTATTATCTGTTCGATCTGCCCCGGTCACCTGTAAGTGTTATTATTATCTGCTAAATTTGACCCGGTCACGAGTAAGTGCTATCATTGTGAAAATTACGTATCTAGGAGTAACAGCTCAGCCATGAAATTCACAGAGTTTGGCTGCAAGTGCTGATGTGTGTAGAGTATATTAAAAAGAAAAACAAAATAACTCCAAATCCTACATTGCATCACTCACTATAGAGATCCACACGTCCTCTGGAAGTGATATCAGAACTAGAACTGTGCATCCGGACCTTCAATGGGTTTCCATGGTCGCTGTACACAGCCTGAGATCACCATGCACAATGCCAAGCATTGGATGGAGTGGTGTAAAGCACGCCGCCAGTGAACGAAGGAACATGTTCTCTGGAGTGATGAATCACGTATCACTATCTGGCAGTATGATGGAGTCAGGGTTTGGCAGATGCCAGGAGAACGCTACTTATAGAATGGAAAGTGCGGCGAAGGAGGGGTAATGGTCTGCCGCTGGTTTTTAGGGTTTGGCTTCTTGTTTCCAGTGAAGAATAATGTTAATGCTACAGCATACAAAGACATTTTACACAATTGTAGCTTCCAACGTTGTGGTAACAACCCGCTCCAACACACTTGGGATGAATTGTAAAGCCGATTGTGAGCCAGATCTTCTTCGAACAACAGCGTCTGACCTCACAAATCTTCTTTTGGATGAATGGGCACAAATTCCCACAGACAACCCAAAATCTTGTAGAAATCCTTCCCAGAAGAGTGGAGGCGGTTATAGCCTCAAAAGTGGGCCAACTTTATATTAACACCCATGAGTTTGGAATGGGTTGTCCAACTAGATCATATAGGTTTCATGGTCAGGGGCCACATACTTTGGCCAGAGATAGTGTATATACAATGTAAACACACACAGACAGGTACAGCAACCTAAGGTGCAGATGAGGGCTGGGGGGAAGGGGCATCTGTTTAAATCTGTAGGGAAGTTATCGGCCTTGTCTGTTGACCTGACACGGCCGAGTGGGTATTTATATGCAGTTGACCCCCCTAAGCTGGTTTCCGCAAGCTTTTGGAACATGATGGTTGGGATTCTAATCTTTTCATCAACAAGTGTGGTCAGGCACTGATGTTGGGTTATAAGTCCTAGCTCACATCTGGTCGTTCCAGTTTACAGAAGTATTTGATGGGTTTGACATCTGGGTTCATCTTTTCACCAGGCTCAGCAAATCATCTCTCTATTTACGTGCCTGGGAGCGTTATCATGCTAAAAACTGTAAAGGACCTTCCTAAAACTTGCCACGAAGTTGGAAGCACAAAATTCCCTCTGAATGTGTACCGTTATCCTGGAGTGTTATTATATGCACCTTTGCCAAGGAGAAAACTATTTGTATGTGTTTTCAAGACCTGCATTGTGCAGGTTCAGGGCTCAGTGGGTTTTCCCTGTGCAGCTGCAGGTTCAGGGTTCAGTGGGTTTTCCCTGCGCAGATGCTCCCTATTGTTCACCCTTCTGCTCTAACCCATTTGTCTTACACTGACGTGACAGCACTAGCTGTAATTTCTGAGAAAATGCGGCAGACATTTCCTCAGTGGTATATAACCTGCTGCGTGTGAATAATCTGCTCTGACTACAGAAAACTTCACCATGTTCAGGAGGTTTGTATAAAGCCAGGGAGCTTCACATGACTGTTCAGACTATATACAGGTTTGCAACCTGTAACCATAAATATGCAGTGCGTACTTGGCGCTCCAGCAGGACCAGTAGGCCGGTGATTATGCACATTTACATTAAAAGGTGGATTCGTGGGAAGCGGCGGGCATTTACAGGCAGAGCTGACAAATGTCAGGCAATTTTGGACTCAAATTTTGGTAAGTATGAACATAGGTCTGTATTGGAGCAGAATACACAAAACTGTAGGATATTCTTAAGACTCAGCTGTTAACGTAGCTCCCATAGACTCAAATGGATGTGCATACGTGCAGCTGCCGCTCCATTTACTGGATTGGATGCGGTGGCCAGACAGGAGACTCTAGTTCGCCCCATTGATGGAGGTCTCAGAAGTGGGACCCCCACTTATAAGACTTTACAGAATATCCTGTGACTATGCCATTAAGGTCTATGGTAGTAAAAACTACTTAAAGATTCATTGGAAGGAGCTTAGCTAACAACGATAAGAAACAGATTATTTTATGCAGTTCCAAGAAGAAGAGTTCTCCCGACATCTCAACACCCAAATTCTTTTGTGGGATTGTCTGATGGTGCAGTGTAATTAATTTCCATAGCTCCAAACTACAATAATGGTCTGCTTTACATCACAACAGCCTACGCTTGGCATTGTGCCTGGTGTTTTGGGCTTGGCCATGTAAATCCAAGTCAGAGAGGATCTCAAAGAAGTTGCTGAGGTGTTGCCGCACAGACATTTCAACTTCCCAATAGCATCAATCATAGAATATCAGAGAGGCTTATGGCAGCACCGCAGTGAAAGTCACTGCGCTCTTCAGTATGACCTGCTCTACAGCGAATGTTAATGTGAATGAAGGCGCTGGATTGTAGGTCAAGGTTAGCAAATAGATGAAATGCCTAAATGCATTAATCACATACTTTACATCATGTAATAAAAAACTTGAAATACGTGCTATAGAGGGGTGAGACTTTGATTAATATAACAGAACTTGGATCGCTCCCCTGAAAGCTGAATTTTATGTATTCGAGGTAACATGGCGCTCCGGTCACTGTCAAAACCAGGTCAAAACCGTTAACTACTGGGAAATAAGAGCAAAGGATGAGGCTTTTTTTTTTTATTTTTATAGTTTTTAATATTCGATGGAGTCGTTGAAATTTTACGCTCTCATCTCATTTAGACTTCTATTCCCTCCAAGGTATTTTATATAATTTAAAAATTTAATAAAAAAGGAAAGGTTCAGATGGATAATGTAAAGAGCAATAAGAAATTACATTCAGGAAGAGTAATCTTGGAGGAAGGTTTTAGCTGATGAATTGTGAGAGAAGTTTAGACTACTAATAAAATGTGCCCCCAATGAGACGCTAATATAATACGCTTCCTCTGCCCGTTTTGCAGGAAACGGCTTTAATAGCATTTTAAAAGGGTACTAAAAAGTCGATAAAAAAAGCCCACTAGTATCACTTAGTGTGATATCTTCCTATCTGATCCTTTTCGATTTCATTTTTAAAACCAAAAGGTGGGAAAATATCAGTGTGTGTGGTCTTAAAAGACATTATTTTCGTTCTACTTCCCCCTTCAGTGCTAGTGCATGTGAAGCAATAACCTTGTGACATGGGAGGGGCTTGGGTTTCCACTTAAAAAGGGGTTGTCTACTAAAGGCAACCCCTGTTCATATGCTATATATGGGTCTTGAGCAGGGGATCCCACTCTATGATGTCTATATGCCCTATTAGGGCATATGAACATCAGAGGGGGATTCCCCTGCACGAGACCTCCCTCTATGAGCCCGGACTTGGGTCATCCATGTATTACATGGATGGCCGTTCATTTGAATGGTCACTATGTAACTATTACTAGTGCCAGGAGTTCTGATGAGACAAACCTTATAACATTTCACTTGAAGCAGAAATGGCCAGACTGAAACGTAATCTTATTCTGGACGTATAGGCACATATTAACCAAGAATGGTGAATCTTATGCCAGTCTTAGCAAAGGAGATAGTTGGCATGATTTGCAACTAATTTGTTAAAACGGTACACGCCTTGGCATCTGAAAGATTGAAATACAAATCTGCGCCTGCTATGCGAAAGTGTAGGTTTGAGAAATAATTTGTGCCATTGTCAGGATTTCTACTTAATAAATTGGACTGAAACTACATTTCCTTGGTCACCACGCCAACTTTTCACATCACTTTCCAAATTTGGCGAGTGAAGAGAAAAGGCATACATTCTACCACAAATTTGTCACACTTGCAATTTGCGACTGTTGTTGCACGTAACGCCGAATCCTGGAGTAACCTGTACGATAAATGGCCATTATGAGAAGACACAGCTCAATGGAGAACACAATTATGGTCAGAAGAAATAAATGGAGAAGAGAACAATCAGAAATAAGGTGGATGGAGACAATGACAGGAACCATGAAGATATCCTTGAGAAGATATTCTATTCATATGCTAACCTGGTGAGAGATCCTTAGTGAGTAAACCACAAAAAAACCTTGTATCTGACATGTCAGAAGGTGGTCTTTCCGGGCATGAATGAATTTGCCCTCTACGGGTTATTAAAACCAAGAAAACCACTAAGTCCAGGGAGAAAAATTCCAGCTAACTATAAAATCCCATAAAAACTTATTTTATTAAAGCACGTTACTTGTCCACATAGAAGATCCGCACAGCTTAGTCTATGCATTTTGAATACAGGTTCTTAGTCATGGCCAACCAAGCCTGCTCTTTTATCTCTAGGAGATGACACAGTAGTAATGAGCAGTGTAGCTGAGAATCCAGCACTGGGGTGACATAGAAATCTTAACAGCAGCTGGTTTTTTTCTCACTCTGCTCTTATTCTCCTCCCCATAGACTTGTATAGGCAGGCAGAAAAGTGACACACCCCCACCTTCTGCAGACTGACAATTCTGCTCTGTAACCTGGGACTTTTCTTACCAATAGGGGATGGACAGCAGATTACAGTAATAGAGAAACCTAGTGGCAGTAACTTCACACACAATTTGTATGGATAAGACAACTTAATTTTAACAGTAAATAAATTATAAATGGATCTATATCAGGTAGTGTCCATTTAAAGGAGTTATCCAGTTTAGAATATCCTCTCGACATCATCAGGGGGCAAGATTACAATTAAAAGTAACACCTTTATTAAAAAGCTGGAGGCAGATTACGCAGGATCCACCATTGACAATACGTGACCGTCAGTGCTCCTCTCACACTCTCCCAGCACTCCTCTCACACTCTCCCAGCACAGGGACCTCTAAACATGATACTGAGCATGCTCTGAACCATATTAGTGAATTCTGAGGTAAAGAGGGGGTCCTTTGATTAGGATCCTCATCTCTTGGCCAGTGTAGAGAGGTTACAAACAGTGTCTCTTGCTCTGGAGGATATGTCCTGTCCTGCATTACACAGACAGCTCTGTGATATGTATGGCACTGTGTAATACTTAACTTCCCCTGTGGTGGCACTTCAGGGAAATTGAGCACTTACTATCACGTTTCCCTACAGATTACAGCTGATCGATGGGGGTCCCAGCAGGAAGACATTTTTCGATCTGCGTATTGTCACGTTACCTTCTCACAAGTAATAAATTATCCAAAGGGGAGAGCCCCTTCCAAAAAATGTAGTGTAAAAAAATTACCTAACATTTAAATCAAGTTTTTATGTTAAACATATATTTCTTTTGTTCTTTCTAATTTTCCATGTCCTTATCTATATTAAGAAATTGTAAAGAAATCCGGCACTTTTCACACTGAGCCTCATAATAGACTGACCCTTCCTGTTCCGTAAAGATCGCTTCTAAGCCGTTATCTCACTATCATCACAGGCAGTATTACACTGACCGGATATATATATATATATATATATATATATATATATATATGGAACACAGGATCCACCGTTCATAATAGACTGATCCTTCCTATTCTGTAAAGATTACTTCTAAGCAGTCATCTCATTATCATCACAGGCAGGATTACAATAAAAGGTAACATCTCTACTATATACAATCAGTGATGGTCAGAGCTCCCCTCCTCCCTGCACAGGTCACAGAGCATGGCTAGCCAATGAGTTATTTCCTGACTACTGGCTGCAGTAAAGCAGATCATCGAACTGCTGTTGGCAGAGCAGAAGAGCAGCTCGGGCAAGATGGCCACCCCCCCATAATCATGTACAGAAAAAAAAAATGTAAAAAAAAAAAAAAAAAAAGACAAATCTGAAAATAAAAACAGATTAGAAAAAAAAACCCACCACACAACTGTATCAGTATCGGTCACCAGAAGATTTCTTACCTTGAATGAGGTATGCTGTTCCATGTGTCGGAGAAGCTGTGGCTTTTGGACTGCAGTAAACTCACATATTGTGCATTTGAATTGTTTCCCTGTGGAAAAAGCATTGTACAAGATTATGGGGAGAAATGGTCAGAACGCTAAATTAAACATAAATATATCAAATCTAAAAAGTACTAATCTCAGTAACCAATGACCAGCAATAAACTGGTCAGCTCTTCTCCCAGCTGGGCATTTCTTGATGTATATACCACCGTCGAATGCCTCTGTATGGGCATACGTCTTACATAGGAATCCATGGCAAAAAAAATAAAAAAATACAATGTGGTATAGGTTTTATTTTACTGCATGGAGTAGCGTAGTCCACCATGCTATTCGAAACAAAAGAGGCATGCTGTCGCTTTCTGGCCCAGCATAAGCCCGAAGGACACGGCTTAGGCATACGCTGGATCAATAGTCCCCAATAGATACATTTCAGCACAAAGTTTTGCGTATGCGCCATTAAGGCTCATAGTGCTCAAGACCCTGAGACTAGAGTTGCAATTGGGGGGATCCCTCTCAACGACATGCAGATGCCCTAATAAGGTATTTGGACAGGAGGGGTCCCCTTTAATGCAGATAAAGATACAATACACTGCAACAGTGTACAACGCATTATGGGAGCTGTCAGCAGAATAGTGAATGCTGCTCTGGATGTGACAGGAGTCGTATGTGAAACATCTCTACATGAGGAAAGGGACTTGTGCTCTCACCGTCTGTTGTATGAAGGAGTTTGTGACTCTTTAGTGTCCCTTTGGTTTTGAACTTCTTGCCGCACAGATCGCAGAGGTGAGTCTTCTCTGTGCTGTGCCGGTTCATGTGCGCCTTCAGGTTGCTCTTGCTGCGGGTGGCGTAGTCACACGCGGTGCACTTAAAAGGCTTCAGACCTGGACAATGCGGAAGAGAGAGGAGATCAACATCATACAGCATTCGGGAAGCTCATAGACACAAGATGTAGGCGTCTTCTCATTACAACACGTGAGAGGAGCGCAGCCGGACACGTAATAGTTGCGGGCTGAAAGATCTTTTCGCTTATGATTAGGAGATCTGATACCCCCCCTCCCCATTAATGAATTATATTGGGGTTCAGCCATTGTGAAACATTAAAGGGATGAAGACTTACGGCCATTTATCGGGCAAACGCTCGTTCATCTGCGGATCGTATGGTTTTAAAAATTAAAAATATCATCGTTGTCGGCAGCGCATCTCCATGTGTAAATGTAGGAGGACGAGTGATCGTAGCAACGAGCGCTCGTCCCCAAATATAGCTCCATGTGACAGGCGCAAACGAGCGCCGATCAACGAGTGGTCTTGTTGATCGGCGTTCATTTACACGGGCCGAGTAAGCTCTGCTGCATCTGTAGAAAAGAAGTCATTTGCTATAAAAAAATAAAACAAACAATCCAGCACACCTTCATGGGCCCATATATGCCGCTGTAGATCAGAGCCGTTCTTCATGAAATAGGAGTCACAATACGGACATTTAGCTGCTCTCTTTCCTATCAGACCTTTAAGTTGAACTTTGCGTCCAAGCACCTCAGATATCAGACTTGCCGAGACCTCTGCAAAGAGTAAAAGGGAGAAAAAATAACAAGACGATTTTACAAATTCAATTAAAAGGCAAAACTTTAATGTGTTTACTGATAATAGTTAAAGGAAGACTCCGACTTTGCTAAAGAAATTGTGCAATTTAGAAAAATAGTGGAGAGAGGGGTCGCCCTGTCCTGCATCACACAGACAACCGATTGATGTGAATGAGAACTGTGTAATGCTTAATTTCCCCCATGGTGGCGCTGTAGGGAAATTAAGCACTTACTGCCGGGTTCCCACACAGATTCCAGCTGATCACTGGGGATCGAAGCAGGAGGACACTTTGTGATCCACCTATTGTCAAAGGAGCCTTTAAAATCCCTCATTTCCCATGCTTCTAAGCTCAGGCGTAGTGACCTACTATTCCTGTAATCACTGCCTATCTGTAAGGATCAGGACGATTTGCATGCACAAATATACTAATATATAATAATATGTTGGAGTGATATTTTATTTTTTTCCATTTTGTTTTTACATAGATCAGTAGCACAGACACTTTACATGCTGCTGGAAGGGATATATTGCAGTTTCCCTTTCCCTGCCTGATCTCTTATGCTTCAAAACCTTCTCGATCACTGAAAACTGCACGGAAAAAAGGCATACGGGGATTTGCAAAAAAGCTCCATGTGCATACACCCTTAGGCTTGATTCACACGAGCGTTGCGCATCTCGGACGTGAAAAACTGCAGTTTTTCACATCCGAGGTGCATCCGTGCTCAGCGCTGCGGGACGCGATGTCACGCATCCACCATAGTTGAGTCTACGGAGGGATGCGCGAAAAGAACGGACATGTCCTATTGTCCCACGGACCCTTCACACGGTCCGTTGAAACAACGGCTGTGTGAACGGCCACATTGAATTACATAGGTCCGTGGGACGGCCGCTGTTTAAATGGCCGTTTAACACGTTCGTGTGAATCAGGCCTTATAGAGTAATACAGTGATAGTAGACAGGGAGGAGGGGGATGCAGCTGCAACCTCTCTCTGTGTGTCCGAGGGACTGCATGTTGTGAGTGGAGGGGTGGGCATCTGTGAGGAAACATCTGATTGGCTTGGAGTTGTGTGCACAGCATTATGGGATGTCTGGGCAGAAGTATTGCAGTGTATTATTGAAGCGATTTGAAGATTGAACATTCAAGTCCTGTAGAGGGACTTTATTATTAATTTTTAATAAGAAAATGTATTAAAAAACATTAATCCTCCAATTGTCCTGCACATAGTGATGTCAAATATGTGCACATTGTGGAACGTATGACGTCACTGTAGCACCGAGAACAAACACCCTATTTTACTTTTCCATGTATCTCCCTCCCTTAGCTTTAGACGCAGGATCTGTACATGGAGGAAAATCACCCAGGAACAGATAGATTTTAATAAAGGCGCAAAAGCAGACAGGGCCGGGGTAGAACAGACCGAAATTGGTGGTAATTACTGTATGTTTGGGGCAATGTAAATTCTGCATGATGCACATGAAAAATGGATGTCTAACAGTAATGCTTATGGGTATAGAGAGAGGCATGTGCCGTGCTGGATGGAGGCGCATGGTCTTTTTCTTATTCTATTTACCTATTTTTTCTTGTATTTATTTTTTAATATGGGGAATCTGTTAGTAGGAACCAATGGTCTGTGTGTGCCCTGTTCTCTAGAATAACGCTGCCCTCCCCCACATGGAATAACCCTGCCCCCCCCACTTAGAATAACACTGCCTCTACCCCCCTAGAAGAATACTGCCTCTACCCCCCCCTAGAAGAATACTGCCTCTACCCCCGCTTAGAAGAACACTGCCTCTTCCCCCCCCTTAGAAGAACACTGCCTCTTCCCCCCACCTAGAAGAACACTGCCTCTTCCCCCCCCCTTAGAAGAACACTGCCTCTTCCCCCCCCCTCCTTAGAACACTGCATCTTCCCCCCCCCTTAGAAGAACACTGCCTCCTCCCCACCACCTAGAAGAACAATGTGCCCCCCCCCCACTGGAATAATACTGCACGCCTTCCCCACCTGGAACAACACTGCGCTCCTTCCCCACCTGGAACAACACTGCACTCCTTCCCCACCTGGAACAACACTGCGCTCCTTCCCCACCTGGAACAACACTGCGCTCCTTCCCCACCTGGAAGAACACTGCGCTCCTTCCCCCACCTGGAATAACACTGCGCTCCACCCCACCACCTAGAAGAACACTGCGCTCCACCCCACCACCTAGAAGAACACTGCCTCCTCCCCACCACCTAGAAGAACAATGTGCCCCCCACTGGAATAACACTGCGCTCTTCCCCCACTGGAATAACACTGCGCTCCTTCGCCACTGGAATAACACTGCGCTGCTTCCCCCACCTGGAATAACACTGCGCTCCTCCCCAACTGGAATAACACTGCGCTCCTCCCCCACTGGAATAACACTGCGCTCCTCCCCCACCTGGAATAACACTGCGCTCCTTCCCCCACCTGGATTAACACTGCGCTCCTCCCCCCACCTAGCACAACACTGCGCTCCTCCCCACCACCTAGAAGAACACTGCCTCCTCACCACCACTTAGAAGAACAATGTGCCCACCACTGGAATAATACTGTGCTTGCCCCCCCCCACTGGAATAATACTGCGCTCTTCCCCCACTGGAATAACACTGCGCTCCTTCGCCACTGGAATAACACTGCGCTCCTTCCCCCACCTGGAATAATACTGCGCTCCTCCCCAACTGGAATAACACTGCGCTCCTCCCTCACTGGAATAACACTGCCCTCCCCCCACCTGGCATAACACTGCCCTCCCCCCACCTGGCATAACACTGCCCTCCCCCCACCTGGCATAACACTGCCCTCCTCTACCTAGAGCGTGCCTGTGTGTAGTAGGGAGGAGGGAGGCTGTCTGACTTTGGCCATGATACTCTGTACTTCTATGTGCACCCCTGTCGGTCAGTATGTCCATTGTAGAACATTACAGCGTGGCTTCCCCTAGTGGAAAGAATAGACTACATAGAAGAGCATGAGAGATGCAGACCAGATGGGCTTCAGGTTTACTTTTGCTTTAAGAGACTGCAACAATTCAGTGATAATGCCGGGATCCCGTGGCTCAAGGTCACATCTGAACATCCCGCAGTGAGATTACAGCCCATTGTCCAGGTTATTTTAATATCCTGTCTCCTCTGGCGGCTTCTACTGAAGAACAGGAGAGCGTTCAAGGCGAGTGTCAGGTCTCGTCCTCGTTACTCTTCACTGGCAGATATTCTATTTTCTTTTTTGGTAACATTTATTTGAAAACCGTTCAAAATGATTGCAAGACTAAGTACATCCATCTATAATAGTAACATTCATGGCAAAGTATATTCTAAAAAGCAAAAACACGAAAAACAGAAAAAACAACGCACTTCTTCCTGCACTTCAAATGGACTGACTACTGTACTATGCAGTCTGGGGGGCATCTTACACCCATTATGGGGTGACTCGAGAGGGAGAAGAAGTGATAACCCCTGTGTGCAAGTTTATGCTGAGACATTCATAATAATAATAAAATAATAATAACTTACCAAATGATTATTATTACCCCGTTAAGGACCAAGCATTTTTTAAGTTTTTCCATCGTCTCAATCAAGGAGCTATTACTTTTATTTTTGCTTCGGCATAGCTGTAGGTGGTCTTGTTTTTTGCAGGACAAGTTGTATTTTATTTTTTTTTAATAACACCCTTCTGGGGTACATAGAATTTATTGATTAACTTTCATTAACTTTTTTTTTTAGGGTGGATAGAAAAAAAACCAGCAATTTCGACACTCTTTTTTAGGTCCTAAATTTACACCGTTTACCGAGTGGTATAAATAACAAAATAACTTTATTCAGCGAGTTGTTACGGTTGTGGCGATACCAAATTTATTATAGTTTTCTTATGTTTTACACAGTAAAATTGTTTTTGTGTCTCCATATTTGAAGAGCAGTAACTTTTTTATTTTTCCGCCGATGCAGCTGTAGGAGAGTTTTTGTGTAGTTTTTATTGGTACCATTTTGGAGTACATGCGATCATAATTCATAAATTTTTTTTTTATTTTTTTAAAAGGCGGGATGAACCGAAAACGACAATTCTTGCATTGTTTATTTTTACGGCGTTCGTCAAGCGGGTAAAATCATGTAATACCTTTAGAGATGGGGTTGTTATGGATGCGGCGATACTAAATGTGTAACTTTTCCTATATTTTATTTTTTTTTCATAATAAAGCATTTTGTAAGGAGAAAAAGTGGGGTTTTCATTTCTTTTTTACTTTGGATTTTTATTATAAACTTTTATTAAACTTTTTTATTAGTCCCACTAGGGGACTTTACTGCGCGATCACCTGATCGCTTGTTATAATACACTGAAATACTTCTGTATTGCAGTATATTACTCCCTGTCCGTGTAAAAACGGACAGGCATCTGCTAGGCCCTGCCTCTGGCGTGGCCTAACAGGCATTAACTAGAGGCAGACCTGGGGGCCTTTATTAGGCCCCCGGCTGCCATGGAAGAAATCGGCATACTGCGATCGTATAGCAGGGTGTCTGTGGGGTGAGAGAGGGCGCCCCCTCCCTCCAAAACTACACAGATGCGGTACTCGCTATTGACAGATGCCTTTGTTCATTTATTCCGATGCAGCGCCGTAAGGCGGCTACTGCATCGGAATAAAGCCCGTTGGTGACCACCGATTAGTGTTTTTCGGCGGCCACTAACGGGCTAAAGGGGTTTTTCGGAGACCTAAAACTTCTAACTCTTATTCCTAGAAAAATCAAAGTGACAACCAATATACTTGAATTTTTAATTCTGTGCCAAAACGCCGTGATGCAGGAAACTCTATAGTCTCCTCCCACATGATGACGCGCCAAAACAGCCCCACGTGATTCCTGCCTCCTCTACCCATTCGTGTCGGTGCATCATCAACCACGTGATCTAAAGGGGCTGGCGCTGTGACTGCTCCTTTCCTAATCCAGCCTCCTTCATAGTCTCGTCTCTCAGGAGAAGCATAGGGCATGTCCAGCCTTACAGGGGTGGGTGATGAATAGGCAGCGGAGTGAAAAGAATTGCATGACGGGATATGAAGTTTATCAGCGCGAGCTGAATCCCCAAATCCCACCTGACAACCAGGAGTAGAGGTGCGTTTGTGCCGCGATATCGGTTAGTATCGCTAAAATATTATTTCTTTTCTTTGAGGAAATTATGTCGTTTTTCTTTTCGGGCTGAAAAACATCCCCTTTAAAAGAATACCCTATCAAGAGATAATTTTGGGCACAATAATGTAGTACATGTGAATATATGAAGCCTTGGAATATACTTTCTAGCAGCCTGTAGTTTACCTGCTCTGTGTAAATGTTTAGAAACCTTCTCAGTCACCCAAAAAAAGTCCATTCAGTATAAAACCGTAATAACAAGAGAGGGATGAGGGAGATGCAGCTGCAGTATCTGTGGGACTGCATGCTGTGAGAGGGGAGGAAGACATGCTGTGCTCAGAGCCAATCAGATGACACCAGGGAGAACCCGCCCACACACAGCTCACTCTGTTATAACGGGTTGAAGAGACAAGTAAAAAGGTAAATTGAGCAATAATTGTAATTTTGGCACGGTCTTCGAGAACTAGTGGTAAAAGAAGTTGAAAAGGTTCTGGTCTAAGGGATAGAGTTTTGTTTTAGTCTTTATTTTAAATAGGATCATGCTGCTTACCTGGATGATTTGCCTTTATGTGAGATTTAATGAGACGATCGTCTGAAAAGGACTGTTCACAGGCAGGGCAGGAATAAGTCTTTTTGTCCTGCAGGGATATAAAAAAGAAAAAAAAAACAAATCAATAAAATCACAGAATAATTGTGACTTATGAGTCTGCAAAGTCAGAGTATTGATTAGCCAATAATGTGATTGATGAAGCGGACTGTTTTAGTGCAAGACTAGGTTTTCTGCCGATAGAAAAACTGATTTTTTTTGTGTTTCCTAATGACCACAAAATATATATATCTATTTGAAACAATTGCTGACATTTGGAGTTTACAAAGCCTTGCATTATTATCTGGTGCTGTAAAATATACAAAAAAAATAAAAAATATATCCTCTTGTTTCGCAAGGTCCCCCCCCCCCCCCCCCATGCCTTCCACTTAGTACACAGATAACAAAACGTTCTCAAATTTACTTTTTTGATCTTAAAGTTGCATGATTTCTTATGCAGTCTTATGGCTCCTGCATCCTAGTGGTATAGTCCCAAAACAAGTGTGTGCCGCACGGAGCGACAGTCTACTGTGCTGCAGATAGAACTTCCCATGTTCCCAACATCAAGAAGTCAAGTGGTTGTTAAACATAGAATGTAATGGTTTGATTAATACATTAAAGAGGCTCTGTCACCAGATTTTGCAACCCCTATCTGCTATTGCATGTGATCGGCGCTGCAATGTAGATTACAGTAACGTTTTTATTTTTAAAAAACGAGCATTTTTGGCCAAGCTATGACCATTTTCGTATTTATGCAAATGAGGCTTGCAAAAGTACAACTGGGCGTGTTGAAAAGTAAAAGTCCAAGTGGGCGTGTATTATGTGCGTACATCGGGGCGTGTTTACTACTTTTACTAGCTGGGCGTTGTGATGAGAAGTGTCATCCACTTTTCTACACAACGCCCAGCTTCTGGCAGTGCAGACACAGCGTGTTCTCGAGAGATCACGCTGTGACGTCACTCACAGGTCCTGCATCGTGTCAGACGAGCGAGGACACATCGGCACCAGAGGCTACATTTGATTCTGCAGCAGCATCAGCGTTTGCAGGTATGTCGATGTAGCTACTTACCTGCAAATGCTGATGCTGCTGCAGAATCAACTGTAGCCTCTGGTGCCGATGTGGCCGACACGATGCAGGACCTGTGAGTGACGACACAGCATGATCTCTGGAGAACACGCTGTGTCTGCACTGCCAGAAGCTGGGCGTTCTGAAGAGAAGTGGATGATACTTCTCGTCAGAACGCCCAGCTAGTAAAAGAAGTAAAAACGCCCCGATGTACGCACATACACGCCCACTTGGACTTTTACTGTAAACACGCCCACTTGGACTTTTGCAAGCCTCATTTGCATAAATACGAAAATGGTCATAACTTGGCCAAAAATGCTTGTTTTTTAAAAATAAAAACGTTACTGTAATCTACATTGCAGCGTCGATCTGCTGCAATAGCAGATAGGGGTTGCAAAATCTGGTGACAGAGCCTCTTTAAGGAAGGTGAGGGGTGGGGGGCGAAGAAAGAATTAATATGTAAGTTGGGTCATAATTATTAAGCTTTGTGTATGAAGTTACTACCAAGAGTTGAGCTTTAATGTGGATACATATAATAATGTGGTAATAAAAGGTGTTACACATTAAGTGGGATAAAACTAGGTCAAAGTCACATGCGATTTGGTGCAACCAATGCCAGGAAGCTGCTGCTAAAGCAGATAAGAGTATTGTTGTGAAAGTCATACATGAAATAGTTTATACTTTTGGGCTACAGTACAAAATAAAGCCACAGAATAGCTGTATGAGGTTCAGAGAGGACAACCTTATGAAGAGACATGGTCGGAGGAATTATCAAGAAAGAGGATAAATGTGATAAACATGATGCCGGGGCACCAAATACTTTCAGATTAAATAAGGTTTCATTAGAGATAAGACTATGAAATTCTCTCTGAATGGTGATGGTTCGTTCCATTAAGAACTATTTGGAAGAAAGTGACATCACTAGTAATAGGTAAAATCTTTTTGCTTGGCAATGAATGCACTTGTAATGAGAAGTATTCAATTTGCATTCAATTAAATACTCCCGTCACCCCTAAATCCCCTGTGACTGTCCACAAGTAAATCTGTTTTCCGATGCCTCCTGTAAAAAAAATTAAATCTAGGATGGAAAGGAGAGACTCCAACCTTTTGCCAAGAGCGGTCACAAATAAAAAAAAAGTCACCTGCAACAGTGGTTTCCTCTATTTCGATGGAGACAATTTTGAAATGTTAAATAAAAAAAATTAAAAAAAAGTTAAGATTCCACTTTACAACCAAATGAAATAAGAGATAAAAATGGGCTCCTAAATACAAAGAGGAACATGGTCCAGGCCTTCGACATGAAAAAGTTGGACAAAGAAAAAAGGAAAGGAAAAGAATTGGCACATTTGAACTGTGGTGTTTAATGAATGTTTTCGAGAATACTGTGAACAACAAATCGACCCTTGACAAAAAAAGTCATGCCGACCCTTCCACTTAAAGTACAAATGACCTGGAAAAAGATTTATTTTATTTTGTACATCTTGGCAAAAGACCCTTAGAGGGGAGGACACCATTCTAGTTAGAAGAGTTAAAAGGGAAATGAGAAAGAGCAGAACCAGCAACAAGGTAGATGGAGGCAATGAAAGAAATCCTGAACAGGACTTAAGAAGAGGCTCTGTCACCAGATTTTGCAGCCCCTATCTGCTATTGCAGCAGATCGGCGCTGCAATGTAGATTACAGTAACGTTTTTATTTTTAAAAAACGAGCATTTTTGGCCAAGTTATGACCATTTTCGTATTTATGCAAATGAGGCTTGCAAAAGTACAACTGGGCGTGTTTAAAAGTAAAAGTACAACTGGGCGTGTATTATGTGCGTACATCGGGGCGTGTTTACTACTTTTACTAGCTGGGCGTTCTGACGAGAAGTAACATCCTCTTCTCTTCAGAACGCCCAGCTTCTGGCAGTGCAGATCTGTGACGTCACTCACAGGTCCTGCATCGTGTCGGCACCAGAGGCTACAGATGATTCTGCAGCAGCATCAGCATTTGTAGGTAAGTAGCTACATCGACTTACCTGCAAACGCTGATGCTGCTGCAGAATCATCTGTAGCCTCTGGTGTCTATGTGTCCTCGCTCGTCTGACACGATGCAGGACCTGGGGAAGTGACGTCACAGCGTGATCTGTCAGAAGCTGGGCGTTGTGAAGAGAAGTGGATGATACTTCTATACACAACGCCCAGCTAGTAAAAGAAGTAAACACGCCCCGATGTACGCACATAATACACGCCCAGTTGTACTTTTACTTTTCAACACGCCCAGTTGTACTTTTGCAAGCCTCATTTGCATAAATACGAAAATGGTCATAACTTGGCCAAAAATGCTCGTTTTTTAAAAATAAAACCGTTACTCTTATCTACATTGCAGCGCCGATCTGCTGCAATAGCAGATAGGGGTTGCAAAATCTGGTGACAGAGCCTCTTTAAAGGGGTTTTTTCCCCATGAGAAACATTTATGCGATATCCACAGGATGCGATATGTGATATCAAATAGATGCGGGTCCCACCTCTAGGATCCGCACCTATCTCTGGAACGGGGCCCCCTAAACCACATTCTAGCTTTGTCTGATCTCGCTGACTCCCGAACACTTTCTGGTTATATGGTCGGGAGTTATGTAAACAGCCTAACACACTGAGCTACGCTGTTTCCTTAACTCTTTCAGTAGTGAATGGCAGTTACGGAAGCAGCGCAGCATGCGAGCTACGCGGTTTCCGTAACTACTACTCAGTTGCATGGGACTTACAGAAACAGCGTAGGTCAGCGAGCTACGCTGTTTATGTAACGGTTTACCTAACTCACGACCACATAACCTTTTTCATGGTCGGAATTCACGTCATTCAGCCGCAACACAGAGCGGATGAACAGGATTTAGGGGGCCCCGTTCTAGAGATAGGTGTGGGTCCCAGAGGTGGGACCCACATCTATCTGACATTTAGGACATATCCTGTGTCATAAATGTCTCGCATGGGAAAACCCCTTTAAAGCGGACCACCGGGTATATGGAGTAATATTACCTGGTGCCCTCTAGTTGCGCCCCTTTGCCGTGGATCCACTGCTTTGGGGTCCCTTCTGTGTTGTCCCAAAATGGCCACAGCGCTTCACAGACTGAGTCTAAGACACTTCCTTTGTCTTTGGAATGGCCAAAACTGCTCGAGTAAGTAGCTTTAGCCAATCCGAGAACAGAGGGAGTGTCTTAGACTCAAAGTAGTGCTGCAGCCATGTTGGGACAACACAAAGGGAAGCGCAAGCAGCGGGTCCACGGCAGAGTGGCGCAACTACAGGGCACCAGACCATTTAACTCCATATATCTTGTTATATTTAAAATGTTGTTGTGGGACCCGGAGGGTCACGTTTAAGAATATCCACCTCTTATTGTCATGCCGGTTCTAGGCCAAAAATGCAATGCCGATTAATTTCTTTATATATATATTTATTGTTATAGAAATGGAGGCTCTATTCTTCTGATAAAGATCTTCAAATCCACTGCCTAGGCACAGATTTAAGATTCTGGCTGCCTGAAGTCACCCCTAGAGGGAGCATAGGATCCTCCTGCATAGTGTGTTATTGTTGAGATTAATGTATAAAAAGTACACAGTAAGCTCCTCCTAGTGGTGGCAGCAGGTAACCAGCAGATGGTCTTTGAAATGGTCACTAACTTTCAACAAACTTTGCATTAATCAATAGTACAGGCGAATATAAGGAACTTGATAATATATCTTATTAGAGAAAATGCCTCTTTCCTAACTAACTTATCAGGCACTTTCCCCTCTCCCCCTGTACTGATCCATCACTCTCAATTCACTGCTAAAATTCGCCTTGAGAGACTAAAAACAGATTATCATCTCACTGAAATATCCGGTTACAGCTGCCCATAGAAACCTATAAGGAACGGATGGAGAGGAGGAAGTTGCTGGAGGTAAAACAGGCAAAGAGACACACACAGACACTGCTGCAGATTCTAGTAAGTGTTATAGCTCAGCCTAGTAGTGGATTCACAGCTACACTGCTCATTACTGGTTGTATAATCTTCTCTATGCTGTTGCTTTTAGTAAGTGTTATATTTCACCTTAGTGCTGGATTCAAAACTGCAATTCTCATTACTGCTGTATGATGTCAACAATGCTGCTGCTTCAGAGGGTGTGATAGAAAGAGATAGAGGAGCAGGATGTTCTCTTCTGTGTGCAGCGTATGGCAGACATGATAGCAGTAAGATTCAGTCCACTTGCTCAGGTTAAAAATTTCCACTTAGGCCCTATGCACACGGTCGTGCCCGTAATCATGGGCTGCGTTTGCGGGCACGGCATGACGCCCGAATTTTCGGCCCGTGCTCCCATGCAAATTATGAGAGCACGGACCATGAAAAGCAAGAGATAGGACATGTCCTATTTCTTGTGATACACGTCTACGGCACGGATACCTTCCCGTAAATAAACGGGAAGGTGCCCGTGAAAAATCGAAGTGAATGTGTCCGTAATTGCGGACGATTTTTACGGTCGTGTGCATGGGGGGCCTTGGAGCCTGCAGAGATGAAAACTGCTAAATAAAATGCCATACACAAGGCATTTAACCCCTTAACAACTGCCAATACGCCTTTTCACGGTGGCCGTTAAGGGTAGTTATGCCAGAGCGCCGCCTTTTCACGGCGCTCTGACATAAGCACGGCACGGGTGTCCTGTTTCGGGTAAAACGGGTGTCGGGCAGTCTAGACAGCCGGACACCTGCACGAACGGGCAGGATCTACTGTATTTCAACATTGATCTTACTCGTTTGACCCCTTAGATGCGGCGCTCAATAGCGAGCCCTGCATTCAAGTGGTTTTGGAGGGAGGGAGCTCCCTCTTTCACCCCATCGGTACCCTGTAATTGCAATCGCAGGGTGCCAATGGATTCTATGGCAGCCGGGGGCCTAACAGAGGCCCCCAGGTCTGCCTATCGTGGTTGCCTGCTAAGCCATGCCTGAGGCATGACCTAGCAGGTGCCTGTCAGTTTTACACTGGCAATAATACGCTGCAATACAGAAGTATTGCAGTGTATTATAAAAGCGATCAGAAGATCGAAAAGTGAAGTCCCCTAGTGGGACTAAAAATAAAGTTATCAAAAAGTTTAAATAAAGTTAATAAATAAATATAAAAAAAAAAAAATTAAAAACCCACTTTTTCCCCTTAGAAAATACTTTAATATGAAAAAACAAAAAAAACAACAAAACCTTACACTTGTTTGGTATTGCCGCGTCCGTAACGACCCCACCTATAAAGGGATTACTTTATTCAACCGGCACGGTGAAAGTCGTAAAACAAAATATTAAAAAAAGAAGAATGCCAGAATTGCTGTTTTCTGTTCATCCTGCCTTCAAAAAATATGATAAAAAGTGATCATAAAGTCGCATGTACTCCAAAATGGTACCAATAAAAACTAGAAGTCGTCCCGCAAAAAAACAAGCCCTCATACAGCTGCATCGGTATAAAAATAAAACAATTATGGAAATGTGGCGACACAAAAACAAATAATTTTGGAAAAAAAAATAAATGGGTTTTTACTGTGTAAAAGTAGTAAAACATAAAAAATTGATATAAATTTGATATCGCCACAATCATAATGACCCACTGAATAAAGTTAGTATGTTGTTATTTATATCACACGGTAAACGTCGTACATCTAAAACGCAAAAAAAAGAGTGGTGAAATTTATGGGGTTTTTTCCATTACCACAACCCCCCCCCCCCACCAAAAAAAAGTTAATAAAACGTAATAAATTCTATACACCCCAAAATGGTGCCATTAAAAAAATACAACTTGTCCCGCAAAAAACAAGACTTTCTACAGCTGTGTCGACGCAAATAGCTTGATCGTTAAGGTTTAAAATAGGCTGGTCCATAAGGGGTTAATGGCCAGAAAAAAGGGTTATTCCTCATATACAGCATATCCTGAAAAGTCACCTGAAAAAGTTAGGTACGCTTTAAGACTCTACGCAGGAGATTTGGAGCTCTGTATCAGAAAAACAGTGTTTCGACCATAAAAAAAAAAATGGAGAAATAAAAATCAGCACAGAATTTTTTTACCTATTTTAGTAAAAAACGATGGACATGCCCTTTAAGACTGAAGTAAAAACTATATGGTTGCCAGTACTTGACAATAATTAAGTACATCAGGCATATTTCTGTTCGGTCAGGGCAGAGCTTCACACGACATTACGCATCAAGATCGTCCTCGTATCTTTGAAGGGCATTTCCCACTAACATTCCAAAAATCCTTGATCCAATTATTTTGGTCAGTTTCTTACCCTACTCTTCGTATAAAGTTTTTTTTTTTATAACCAAGTATAGGGGGCAAACAATAAGGTTGCAATTACAGCTTTCCAAGATTTCTCAACGTCAAGTTTGCCTAGTTAGGGCCCATGCACACGACCTTAAAAAATCTCTGTAATTGTGGACCGTAATACGGCCCGCAATTACAGACCCGTTCAGTTCTATTGGGAGCGGACACCTTTCTGTATCGCTACAGATAGGTGTCTGTGCCGTAGAAACTTGCCGGGAATTATGGAGCATGTCCTACTTTTCATATTTTACGGGCTGTGCTCCCATACTTTATGTGGGAGCACGGCCCGAAAATGCGGCCCGCCGCCTGCCATGCCCGCAATCCTGGGTCCTGATTACAGGCACGGCCGTGTGCATGAGGCCTTATGCTGTGATACAGGAGAAACAATGATACAGGAGTGGACCCAATGGATCACTATTAAATTTCGCTTAGAGTGCTGCGGAGTCTAAATGGTTATCCTTTTTTTTAATTTTAACCGTCTCAAATAGCCATGGACTTTCCCAGAGGGAGACCCAAATCGCAGTTACCTAAATAGTCCCCAATAAAAAAAACGCTGATGGGAAACCAGTAGCATAGTACAGAACTGGCAGGCAGAGTCATAGTGGAATAAGGAGGAGATCTGGATAGGCGGAGATAGGTCAGATGGGGTGTAGATCGGCACAAGTCAAGACTGGGCTAGCAAAATGAAGCCAAAACAGGCCGGATAAGTAATGAGTAAACAGGAGATGAAGCGAGAGAACACTATTGTGCCAAACAGGAACTCAGAGAACCTATTGATCAGGTATCCGCACGGTGTCCGGAGCTGAAATATATCTGAGAGGTGCAGCACAGGCCTCGAGTGTACTGTCCCTATAAGACTAGAAAAGCCATAAGCACACATCCTTACAGCAGCGTGTGACAGGGAGCGACACTAGGCAGTACTAAACAGACCATGCGCCAAAGAGTAGTCGATGACTACAAAACAGAGGGAGGTTGCAGAAGCGATCGTGCGTGTTGAGGGGGACGGTTGGTACATCGGTTACTAACGGGTCATGTATCATTACATAATAAGGCAGATTCACCACTGAAGATTCCTAGAAAGATAGAAGACGGCATCTAAGAGCAATGTAAACAACGCCATAATTGTGGTCAACCAACCTTCCGAAAGAGCAGAATTTTTGAAAGAAGAAAAACAAAAAATTTTTTAAATTCTCTTTCATTCATTTTACTCATTTCCTGAAAATTCCTGCGTGGAAGTGCGGAACAGTCACATCATGCGGGAGTTAATCGGTTCCCTGCCGAAACTAAATTACTGCTGCAGCCTCGAAAAAAAAAAAAGTGAAAATGCCCCCGGTACGGCCTCCTCCTTTTCTTCAGTTCATATCCACAATATCGAGAAAGCTTGCGGCCTGTGGAATCTGCTTCAAAGAACATCAATCAATGGAGAGAGGTTCCTTCCAGCCTTCCAGGTAAGACGGTTTACATCAAAGACTTTCCGAGAGAAGCAGTCAGGAGCTCCTTCCCCAGCGGCCCCGCTAAAGACTTAAAAAAAAAAAAAAAAAGAAGCAAGGCAACTTCCTTTCAAATTAAACTTGCCAGCGTGTGGTAGAGCTTTCCATGTGCCTGCCGGCCCATACAAGTCCGCATGTAACACCACGTATGGAATGGTCTTGGCCTGGCACAGCAGGAAACACAAGTCTTGAGTCTTTACATCTCCCTGTAACCGAATATATTGAACGCTTCTTACGAGGCATATTTCACCAGGTAATCCAATCAGCCAGAAGACAAACCATTGTTTTTTTTTTTCCCCACTACAAAATCAATGTCTTTCCCCGTCGAGGTGCGGACAGCGTATTAGACAACGGGTAGAGAAGTGGCATAAAGCCGACATTTCCAGGGAGAATAAATGTAAAATAATGACATGAGTCTTATAAAAGGGTTTACAGACAACAGCTGCAGTGTATTTATACTGACAGGTCCGAGAAGGACTGCCGGAGAAAATGTACGCAGCTACATACGCTACTGCTAGAGCCCTATCACTACATAATATATAGACAACACTGCGCTCTCAAAAGACGCCGCTACTCATGCGTGTAAACGCAATTACAAAACAGTACAGAGCGATTACAGCAACGCTTCATATTAACATCACTGGTGCAGCAACCCTGCCTACAACGCACGGTAAAGACCATGAAATGTTTCTGCTAAATAACTTTTTTTATTCTGAATATCTCCCTCCCATCATGACTTACATTTCATAATCTCATTACCCTGGACAGAGCTTTCTCCTGTGCGCTCTGTTACACCCAGCTGAGTAACGCACCTTGTATGAGCGGCCAACAGGAGTGGGGGAAGGGTACAGAAAACTGGTCTAAACACAAGAATATAACTACTACTATAATACTGCTCCCTATATACAAGAATATAACTACTATAATACTGCCCCCTATATACAAGAATATAACTACTATAATACTGCCCCCTATATACAAGAATATAACTACTATACTACTGCTCCTATATACAAGAATATAACTACTATAATACTGCCCCTATATACAAGAATATAACTACTATAATACTGCTCCTATATACAAGAATATAACTACTATAATACTGCCCCTATATACAAGAATATAACTACTATAATACTGCCCCCTATGTACAAGAATATAACTACTATAATACTGCTCCCTATATACAAGAATATAACTACTATAATACTGCTCCTATATACAAGAATATAACTACTATAATACTGCCCCTATATACAAGAATATAACTACTATAATACTGCTCCTATATACAAGAATATAACTACTATAATACCGCCCCTATATACAAGAATATAACTACTATAATACCGCTCCTATATACAAGAATATAACTACTATAATACTACCCCCTATATACAAGAATATAACTACTATAATACTGCCCCCTATGTACAAGAATATAACTGCTATAATACTGCCCCCTATATACAAGAATATAACTACTATAATACTGCCCCTATATACAAGAATATAACTACTATAATACTGCCCCCTATGTACAAGAATATAACTACTATAATACTGCTCCTATATACAAGAATATAACTACTATAATACTGCCCCTATATACAAGAATATATCTACTATAATACTGCCCCTATATACAAGAATATAACTACTATAATACTGCCCCCTATATACAAGAATATAACTACTATAATACTGCCCCTATATACAAGAATATAACTACTATAATACTGCCCCCTATGTACAAGAATATAACTACTATAATACTGCCCCCTATATACAAGAATATAACTACTATAATACTGCCCCCTATATACAAGAATATAACTACTATGATACTGCCCCCTACATACAAGAATATAACTACTATAATACTGCCCCCTATATACAAGAATAGAACTACTATAATACTTCCCCTATATACAAGAATAGAACTACTATAATACTGCCCCCTATATACAGGAATATAACTACTATAATACTGCCCCTATATACAAGAATATAACTACTATAATACTGCCCCCTATATACAAGAATATAACTACTATAATACTGCCCCCTATATACAAGAATATAACTACTATAATACTGCCCCCTATATACAAGAATATAACTACTATAATACTGCTCCCCTATATACAAGAATATCACTACTATAATACTGCCCCTATATACAAGAATATAACTACTATAATACTGCCCCCTATATACAAGAATATAACTACTATAATACTGCCCCCTATATACAAGAATATAACTACTATAATACTGCTCCCCTATATACAAGAATATCACTACTATAATACTGCCCCTATATACAAGAATATAACTGCTATAATACTGCCCCCTATATACAAGAATATAACTACTATAATACTGCCCCCTACATACAAGAATATAACTACTATAATACTGCCCCCTATATACAAGAATATAACTACTATAATACTGCCCCCTATATACAAGAATATAACTACTATAATACTTCCCCTATATACAAGAATATAACTACTATAATACTGCCCCCTATATACAGGAATATAACTACTATAATACTGCCCCTATATACAAGAATATAACTACTATAATACTGCCTCCTATATACAAGAATATAACTACTATAATACTGCCCCCTATATAGAAGAATATAACTACTATAATACTGCCCCCTATATACAAGAATATAACTACTATAATACTGCCCCCTATATACAAGAATATAACTACTATAATACTGCCCCTATAAACAAGAATATAACTACTATAATACTGCTCCTATATACAAGAATATAACTACTATAATACTGCTCCTATATACAAGAATATAACTACTATAATACTGCTCCTATATACAAGAATATAACTACTATAATACTGCCCCCTATATAGAAGAATATAACTACTATAATACTGCCCCCTATATACAAGAATATAACTACTATAATATTGTCCTCTTCCCCACCTACCTAAGGTCTCTTAAAGATCATGATGCCCGGTTGCCATACCCCAGATCTCCTCCACAAACAATTTTTTAATTTCCCACCTGTTGGAGATGGTTTACTCAAGTGGACTTTCTGGTACCGGGTTATACATCTGCTGTAAGAGGTGATAGGCCTGGATTATCAGTTTGCCTAGTTATAACCTTTCAGTAGCTAAAGAAACTGCACATTTGACCAATCCCCAGCAAGCTTCTAAACTTATAAAGAACCACAGATTATACCAGATCCTGGACAGTTCTGGTCTCCCGGTGCATAAAACCCAGTAATGTTTAGCTGAACTGGAAAACAGAAGTCTATATTCATGCAAATATTGTCCCGCCAGCTTCTTCACATGACCGATTCGTGCGGCAGTGTGTCATCTATTGATACATCAGCCGTTTTTTTATTTACCCAGCCCCTGTGGAGTCTACAATGAAAAGCCATTTCGGAATTTTTCCATAGGAATATTGCAGGGGGAGGGGGGGCTCTGCTTAGACATAGAGCAGCAATTTGCCAATTTTACGCGCCTATTCCGACAACGAACGGCTCGGCTACAATCTAACAGTGGGAAGCTGAATAATTGCATGCACTAAAAGTTTTATCTGCGGCTATAAATATATATCAGTGTACACGGCGCTTCCCATAGAAAACACACCTGGGTCTCTAGCGGCACATCATTAACGATGGCAACTCTCGTTTCCTACAGCACAACGTGGCCTTGAGTGAAGCATTAACGGGACGGACGGGCGAATAATTTGTCACAAACACGGGAGCCTGTGAAGAAGGTCTTCATTAGAAAGGACGGCTCTACCAAACTCCAAATGGCTTCCGCCTACAGTCTCCTGCTGTCTTCTCTCAGTCGCTCGGTCCCCATCGGGGCTTAATTAAAAGCCTGACATCGACCGTCACAGTCACACCTATTGATCACGACCACAGAAATAGCTACAAATGCAGAATAGATATGACTTGTAGATGTGACCGCTGTGAAAGAGCCGATCGCACTGAACTAAAAACAAACCTGGAGCCTGAAGCTGGAGAGTTTACCAAGATTACACGGGGTTTTCAAGATTTCTGCCGTTTCTTTGACGTTCTCCCCAAAAAATGGTTAATGATCCATTACATACAGGGCGTGACGCACGTCTCAATCAAAGTTGTTTTGTCTCAATATTATAATCCACCTCTTCCCCATGTATCAAAGGTGTGGTGCCTCCTTTGTAGTAGTACTATTATTTTTAAATAACAATATGCGCATGGAATAGCCGGGGGTGTATGCGTAGCAACAGATTATATGCAACCAAGGTGACCACCATCTTGGCGCTTAGGTTTCCGTGTAATGAGGTGGCCTGGCTAGGCGGAACAGAATATCTTTTTGTATCCACTTTCCTTTAGGGAAAGAACGTAATGAAACTCTGTGTCTCCCTATAAATTATGTAGGTACAGATAGTACTGCCTCAGCCCCGCCCCCCATAAATGATGTGGGTACAGCTAGTACTGTCTACCTGTCTCTTCCTGTAAAATGATGTAGGTACAGATAGTACTATCTCCCTGTCTCTCCTTGTAAATTATGTAGGCACAGATAGTACTGCCTCCCTGTGTATAATGTAGGTACAGATAGTACTGCTTCCCTGTCTTTCCTTGTAAATTATATAGACACAGATAGTATGGGTCTCCCTGTGCCTGCAACATTTATAAAGGAGAGACAGAAAAGACAAAGAGGTACTACTACCGGTGTATACAAAATTTATGAGTAAACAGTGTGGCAGTACTTTATGTACCTCCATAATTTACAGTGAATGAAAGGCAGGCAAAGGTGTAGTAGTACT
Organism: Rhinoderma darwinii; assembly: GCF_050947455.1. Classification (NCBI taxonomy): domain Eukaryota; kingdom Metazoa; phylum Chordata; class Amphibia; order Anura; family Rhinodermatidae; genus Rhinoderma; species Rhinoderma darwinii. The sequence continues at coordinate 12,783,752 of NC_134691.1, read as the reverse complement.
ACTGTGCTTATATCAATTACAAATAGAAACAGTGAAGCAATACAATCTGTTCCCGCAAAATTTCTAAAAATAATTTTATGGGGATAGTACTGTGTCCGTCTCTCCCTGAAAATCATGTAGGTACCGATTGTACTGCCTCCCTGTAAATTATATAGGTACAAACAGTACTACCTCCCTGTCTCTACCTGTAAATGATGTAGGTACAGATAGTACTGCCTCCCTGTCTCTGCCTGTAAATGATGTAGGTACAGATAGTACTGCCTCCCTGTCTCTGATGTAGGTACAGATAGTACTGCCTCCCTGTCTCTGCCTGTATATGATGTAGGTACAGATAGTACTGCCTCCCAGTCTCTGCCTGTAAACGATGTAGGTACAAATAGTACTGCTTCCCTGTCTCTCCCTGTAAGGCTGGGTTCACACGACCTATTTTCAGACGTAAACAAGGCGTATTATGCCTCGTTTTACGTCTGAAAATACGGCTCCAATACGTCGGCAAACATCTGCCCATTCATTTGAATGGGTTTGCCGACGTACTGTGCAGACGACCTGTTATTTACGCGTCGTCGTTTGACAGCTGTCAAACGACGACGCGTAAAAATACAGCCTCGTCAAAAGAAGTGCAGGACACTTCTTTGGACGTTTTTGGAGCGGTTTTCTCATAGACTCCAATGAAAACAGCTCCAAAAACGGACGTAAAAAACGCCACGAAAACGACGCAGAAAAACGCGAGTTGGTCAAAAAACGTCTGAAAAGCAGGGTCTGTTTTCCCTTGAAAACAGCTCTGGATTTTCAGACGTTTTTGGTCACTACGTGTGCACATACCCTAAACGATGTAGGTACAAATAGTACTGCTTCCCTGTCTGTCCCTGTAAATTATGTAGGTACAGATAGTACTGCTTCCCTGTCTCTGCCTGTAAATGATGTAGGCACATAGTACTGCCTCCCTGTAAATGTTGCATTCACTTACAGTCCTGCCCCTCGGTCTCTGCCTGTAAATAATGTAGGCACACAGATAGTACTGCCTCCCTGTCTCATGTGTTAGTCATTCACACAGCACGAAGCAATAAAAAGCAGGAACCTTTCTATAAAGAAGACAGCGTCTTGTCTCACAAAGGTATTTCAGAAGGCAAGTAGAATTTACTATAAATAATAACGGGGGAATTCGATATCTAGACTGAACGTAACTGGCAAAAATAAGATGGAGGCGACTGGAAGCAAATATCCATCTACAATAGTTTTATGAAATAAATGTTCGGAAACCGATAAATTTGTCTGGTCACTGCCAAAAAATAACCATCAAGTGGTGGATATAAACAAATCGGGGGGCCGCAGGCTTTTGCACAGTAAGAGATCTATATTATTGCATTATAAAGGGGCTGCACCCCGTATAACGAACGCTGAGCAGAGACGCTTCTATATGGGCCGCAGCGGGGTCCATGGTCCTCCAGGCTTAAATAAAAAGGGTCCATAATGGCCGTTATTGTACGAACGCAGTTTCCGGGAGTGATAATGGGGACGGCTTCGGCCATCACATTTATTTAGGATACAGATCCAGCTTTTATGATCCGCTGACGGCAGGTTTTCTTCCTACTGTAGTTATGGAAACGGGACATTGTCATTCATACAGTGAAGCGCGTCTTTCTCCCGGCGTCTACCGACTTGCAAGGAAACCGCATAAAAAGGAATTGTTTTGAAAAGAAATTTTTTTGCAATGCACATCTGAGGTTACGGTGACATTGGCGGCCGACGTTGGATTCCTAACAAGCGAGAAAGTGGATACGAAAGAAGGTAAAAGGGAAATGTTTTTTTTACGGCTAATAAAAGAGTTCTGATCCGCAGGTTACGTAGGGCACAGGGAAGTCACAGAGATGCGCCGCCGCTCTCCCTCCCTCCACCGCCTTTTACGTACATTCATTTTTTTTATTTTATTTCAACTTTGGTTTTCAATAAACAGAATTTGAAACATCCATAAAATAAAATCGCGATACAACACAAAGAAAAAAAAAACACCAAATCAGTACACTTAGGCCTCATGCGCATGAGCGTGTTTTTGTGTCCGCAATTCATCCGCAAACACGCAGATGAATTGCGGACCCATTAATTTAGAAGGGCCCATACACACGACTGTGGTTTACACGGACCGTGTGGGGCCGCAATCGCGGACCGTAAAAACTCAAAACAAGTAGTTTTTCACGGTCCAGTCCCGTTGAAATAAATGCACATCTTCTGTGTGCTGAAATCACAGACCGTGCACACGACCGTAAGGGTTTTTACTGTCCGCAAGTACGGATGGAGTTCGTGACGTCATTGAAGACAAGAATAGGACTGGTTCTATATTTTGTGGATTATTTCTACGGCTCGGACACACATCCGTAAATATACTGAGAGGTGTCCATGGCCACTAGATATGAATGGGTCCGCAATTTCATCCGTAATGACGTGATCCATAATTACGGTCGCGTGCATGGGGCCTAAGCATTGGTCAAATAAATCAGATTGAAATACAAAATTCCATACGTACCTCCCCGGCGTTGCCATAGCGACGGCTCCTTGTTCCCCTAGCTATTCTCCACGCAGCCCGGCCTCCTAGGAGGACATTTCATCCCATGTGACTGCTGTAGCCAATCACCGGCTGTAGCGGTCACATGGGATGCAGCATCATCACAGGAGGCCGGGCTGCACAGAGGTCAGACGTGGGGAGGAGGCACTGGTTGCTATGGCAACACCAGCGAGGTAAGTTTTTTTTTTTCTTTTCCGGTTCTGCTTTCTGCAGCGGCAATTCCGAATGAAAATCTGCACCACAATTTGGAGCGGTGGTTCGGCTGGAATTCCCTGTGGATTCTAGGTCGGATATGCTGCATACTTTTCAGCAGCGTATCCGGCCCCGGATACCGCACGTCACTACCTGTTAGAGCGGTGTAGACGCCGCAGTCTTGGTTTAAACCTTCCTGACCAGGTTTCCTGGAGGTGATCCGGATTGTCTTTTAAACGTTAGTATATGTACCTGCACTTTATATTCATGTCACATGTTATCAGTTTTACACTCTGTACGGATTAAGGGTTAACTTTTGTAGACTATTGACAGCCGGATACGGGTCACCCACCTCTCGTTCTCTGTATCCCACTGTTGAGGTCTGTGCATATTATGATACAGCGCTTTGTACGCTACTTTACTTTAAGTGGATATTGTTACACAATTAGTCAACACTGTGATATATACACCTTGTGGTTATACCAGGTCACGGTGAGAAAAGCCCCAGCGGACGGGGCTGAAACGCCTCACTAGGGTAATAAAGTACCCCGACCCTTCACCTACGGAGTGCTGCCTATTTATTTGCTTCTATACTGACGGGGTATTGGTCTTTTCCCCAGGGCTTCACCCAGATATTGCCTGTGCTGCTATACATCATACCTCAAAATCCAAACAGTAGATTTTTTTGTCTGTGTTTTCTAGACGGTCTACGAATCTCGCAGTTCTAGTCAAGCGGATAGTAGATATTAACCATAACTCCACCGAGATTCCCCTACCCAATTCCTTCCCCCATCTCACCATGGATTTTAAAGGGTAAAATTGGCGCCAAATTTTTGCCTAGTAAAGAACGTGAATGTAATTTAAAAAATTATATATATTTATTTGCCACACAAACATTCAAAAGGTGTGAAAAACATTCCCCTCTACCAAATCAGCTACATATTTCTCCCAAATTTCAGCCATTGTGAGACATCAAAATCTTTTCTACAAGACTCAACATGGCAGCTTATTACTGGGAACTGTAAAAGTGTTGTGTTAGAGAAAGTCCAACCGGAGCGGTCCTGGCGCGGTCGCGCCGCGGCCAACAACCACGCCGGCACCATGTTTGGCTCAGCTCTCAACCAGCCTGTTAATGGCCGCTCGTTATTGCGGGTAAAACAGCCCTGTGGGGGCAAAATGCTCACTACACCCCTTAAAATTCTTTAACCCCTTCAGGGTGAAGCCATTTTTTTTTATTTTTCACTCCCCGCCTTCCAAGAGTCATAACTTTTTTTATTTTTCCGTCAATGGAGCGGTGCGAGGGCTTATGTTTTGCGGGAGGAGTCGTAGATTATATTGGCAACATTTAAACTACCATATAATGTAATCGGAAACTGAAAAGAAAATTCTATGTGGGGTGGAATTGGGAAAAACTGCGATTCGTCCATTTACATTTGGGTTTTGTTTTTGAGTCTTTCACCGTGCGGTAAAAACGACAAAATTAACTTTATTCTGCTGGTCAATACGATTACGGCGATACCAAATTTATAGTTTTCCTAATGTTTTACTCCATTTAGAAAGAGAAAACTATTCCCCGATTGAGCGGTGCGAGGGCTTATTTATTGCGGCACGAGCTGTGGTTTTCATTGGTACCATTTTTTAGTACAAACAACTTCTGGATCACTTTATTAAAAAAATATTTTTCGCCAAGTTGTCCAAAAAATAGCGATTCTGCCGTTTTATATTATTTATTTCTTTTTACGCCATTCACCGCGCTAATTAAATAATGCTATATCATAAGAGTTCAGACTTTTACGGACACAGAAAGATACTTTCTGTGTCTTCATTATTTTTTACATTACTTGTAAAATGGGAAATGTTTTGTTTTTTTTTTACTACTAAAAATCTTTATTTTTTTTTTACACATTTTATTAGTCTCCTTGGGGACTTGAACCAGCGATCACTGGTACAATACACTGCAATATTAATGAATTACAGATTGCCATTTTTACAGGCTTCTATTCAGCCCTGCCGGAGGCAGACCTGGGGGTTTTCATTAGGCCACTTGGCTGCAATGACAACCATCAGCACCCCGCGATCATGTCAGAGGCAGATGAGCGGTCTGAGGTGGCCGTCCCATCTTTTTAATGCCTCAGACGCTGCGGTCGCGATGGATTGCAGCATTTGAGAGGTTCAACAGACAGAAATAGCGCAATCGCTGTTCCTGGCCAGTAGTCCCGGGTGTCAGCTGTAATACACAGCTGACACTCACAGCGTATGGGGCGGAGTCAGCGCATGAGCCAGCTCCATACTTCTCCCCCTGCACCAGGACTTACCAGCACGTCATGGTGCGTGAAGCGCTTAAAGCATAGCAAGAAAAAAAAAAATATAGGAAAAAACAGCATTTTATTCCGGCTTATGACCATTTGTGCCTAACCTACAAAATTAATTGATATCGGGTCCATTTTTAAATTCTAGGAAAGCCCTATGTGTCCTGCAAAATAGGAAACACAAAATTTTAGGGTGGTCTGGCTGATGTTGAACTATACAAAGGCCCTGACCCAAAACATGGAGTCCCTAACAAGCAGCATCTCTCACTCCAGCAGTCTAGGCATATCTATGGAACACATGGACAGACATTTACTTGAATGGATGCATGTAATACTCAGTTTCCCCTGTAGCGGCCACTGCAGTGAAAATAAGCAGCCAACAGCATCTGGTCTATGGATCAGCTTTCAGATTTAAAGGGGTTATCGGGAGAGATAAAATAGATAGCCTATTCTCAGGATAGGCCATCAATATCTGATCAGTGGGGCACAGATTCTCAGCACTCCTGCCGATCAGCTGTTTAGAAAAGGCTGTAGTGGTCATGCGAGCGCCGCTTCCCCTTTTTAGTTCTTCCACTGCTTCATACTGTCAAGAACCAACACACTTATACCGGCAGTTCACAGTAATTCAGTCTTCTCCCATTTACTTGATGTATAGGGGCAAAAAACCCTGGTAATCCACAGCAGATATTTTCCGCTATGTGTGGAGTTGGACGGCTGAACCCTTTATTATGGTTTTGCTTGTGCGGTGTAAACTATAGGCAGGGTCATCTCATTATCATCGGCGGGGTTACAACAACCTCAATTATAAAGCGGAAGGCTGATAACACAGGATTACACCATTGACAATAGGTGATGGGAGCATCTCGCCTCCTCCTCCCCCTTCCTGCACAGTGACTACTGAACAGGACACTGAGCATGCTCACTACACTTTCGCATGGAAGTCCATAGGTTTTATGTTCAGGTGCTGGCTAGAAAGCGAATCTTTGCAACCCAGGCAAGATAACCAAGTAAAAAACACAACCAGAAAATTAAGACCGATAAAAAAAAAATAATAATCTATTAAAGAGAAATGTATACTTTTTATTTTATACAATGAATCTTTTTGCCTGTTGGAGTATAGGGTTTATTGCATGTGTGCGCTCTACTTACCAGCTCAGCATGGACTTTCAGATGGGCTTGCAGCTTGTATTTGTCAGGACTGGAGTAGCTGCAGCCCGGGGCCGGACATTTCATGGACATGTTACTGTGCTTCTGCACGACGTGACGCTTTAGGCAGTTCTTGGTGATGGATGAGTAGCTGCATTGAGCGCAGTAGTACAGGTGCTCCCTAGTGTGCGTTCGGACGTGCATGTCGTAGTGGACCTGATACCAGAACAGCTTACCTGTAAAATGAATTAAATAAGAAAACAGAACGATCTATTTCCAATTGCTGATATAAAACCCCAACATATTCCACAGCAAGTCCCCACTCAAATAACAGAATAAGAGAAGGACCTGGGTATTCTGGTTACAAGGTAAGCAGCAGTACTCAATGTCAAACAGCTGCTGCTAAAGCACAAAGATTTTAGGGTCTATAAACGAGAGAAAAACCTGTATTCCCAATGTAATATTTCCCCGCTATAAATCCCTTGAAATGCCACAACTTGAACATGATATTTAATTGTGGGCTCCACACTGTAAAAAAAAGAATATAGGAGAGATGGCGAGGGTTCAAAGGTGGCAACTAGATTATTATTTTAAATTGGAGGTCTCTAAAATGAGAAGCTATAAAAATCGAGCTTGAAAAAAAGAAAAGAAGAGACGCCTATAGGGGGTTTTACACTGGGCGATTATCAGACAGACAAGCGTTCATATAACGCTCTTTGCCGAGAATTGTCCTGTGTAAACAGATCAGCGATCAGCAGATGAACGAGAAAACGCTTGATCATCTGCTGGTCGTATCGTTTTAAAAAAAGTAAAATATTATCGTTGTCGGCAGCGCGTCTCCTTGTTTACACAAAGAAATGTGCTGCCGACATGATAATAATGTATGGGGACGATCGATCGGAGCAACGACTGCTCGTCCCGATCCATAGCTCAGTCTGACAGGAGCAAACGAGCGCCGATCAACGCTCGCTGCAGCGGCCGGTGTTATAGGGCCTTTAGAGTTGATCTAATTTACAAATAAGATATATTATACAAAGTACTGGCAGCAGGATTAATTCATTTCAAAAACTGTCCAAAGGGCCAGGGTACATTCATTAATTGTAGAGGAAAAGGATTTCAGGCATCAATATGGGAAAGGGTTTTTTACAGTAAAAGCAGTCACAATATGGAATGTCCTACCCCAAGAGCTAGTGATGGCATATACTATGTTGTAATTCAAAAATGGTAAGATGCTTATCTAATGACAAATGCCAATGAAGCCGCGCCCGGAGTGATCTCCATAACTTGTAAGTTATTTTACTAACTATTGCCTAAATGTCCGGTTTCGACGTGGGCAGGTTTGGAACACTAAACTCCAGCTGCATAACGACATGCCGGTGGTTTAGAGTCTCCAAACGTAGTGATAGGTTCCCTTTCAATAAAAGTTTCCGTCCTTACCACAGTACTCACACTCCAGTTCCCCGTAAATCTTCCTAATCTTCTGAAACAAGGCCACAGTCAACTGTTTCTTGTGCAATCCATTCAAGATGGCCATGAAGGCTGCCGTCTCTCCCGAATTTGCCGGCATTGGGTTTACGGAAGGGACAAGCTCTGTGTTTTCCACCTCAACTGCACTCTCCTTTGGACTTTGTTGACCTCTACTTTCAAGATGTCCGTATGAAATCTGGTCAGCCAAAGATTCGAATACTACGGGTCGTCTTATGTGAGTGATTTCACTTGTGATATGATTGACGGCTCCGGATTCATTAGGTTCGCCTTGAACATTTCCAAGATTAGCATATAAATGATTATTTTCTTTCTCGGTCAAACCACGTAGAAGATCATCATTTGACACTTCCGAAGACATGTCAGAAGAGTCGGCTCGCTTTGACGTAGTGCATTTTGCGAAATTACTTACTTGCTCGTTGTCGGAGACAAGCAAGTGTGATTGTTGGCCTGGTGATAAACCGTCACTTTGAGCTTTCAAGTTCTGAGATTGTCCAATAATGTTCTCCGGTAAAAACGTTGGGGGTACCGGTACGGAAGGTGCGTTGCAGTCTAGATGAGCTTCACCTTCAACATCAACCAGAGCTTCTTGCTGAATGTCACTCCCAGGTTCCAGGAGACAAAAACTTTGATTAATGGAATTGCAAAATATAAAGTCCTCCTGAACATCAGGGTGAAATTCTTTAATGTGAGCTTTTAATCTCACGGTGCTGACAAACTTTTTGAAACATTTGGAGCACACGTAGACGAAGGGGTGTTTCCGTATATGTAGCTCAAGAGACTGATACTTTGTGGCCCCATGGTCGCAGAGCTCGCAAGCAAACGGTCTCTCGTCTCCGTGAACCAGCATGTGTCTGTCTCTTTCCAGCTCATTTTTGAATTTGCGCTCACAGACGTGACAGTCGTACAAGAGTTGTCTCTTTCCTTCTCGGGTCAGTAACCGAAGCTCATCGAAGTTGTCCTTCACCTTCTTGTCCAACAAGTCATGTGTTTCTTTGATATGTTTGATGAGATTCTTGACATCGGAGTACTTCTTTTTGCAGAATCGGCAATGCTGCTTGATTTTCTTGTGAACGCGCTCTACGTGCACCTTGAGGTGACCTTTACTGAGACAGCTGAAGGAGCAGTGATCGCAACTGAACTTCTCTCCTGTATGTTTCCGCATGTGGACGCTAAGGTTGGCTTTAATGGCACTGGCGTAGTTACATAGGGGGCACTTATATGGTTTCTCATTGGTGTGAATTCGCAGGTGGGCCTGCAGAGAGTGCTTGAATTTAAAGACCTTATTGCAATATTCGCAAGTGAAAATTTTAAGCTGGTTTGGGCCTATCCTGAAAAAAAAAAAAGGAACGTTAAAAAGGAAATGATTAATTCTAGAGACTTGAACATTATCTGTCCAGGGTATCACGATGTATACAATAAAACAGCAACAATTGTTAAAAATCCCACGTTTTACCTATATTTATTCCTATTACAACCAAGTAGGAGGAGAAGCTAGCTACTTCCTTCATCACGAATGTACTAGTTTCCTGCATTAATAGTTTTTCAACGTGTTTGGCCTGCCAGGAAGACCAGAGAGGGAAAAACACCTCTGTGTGACAGAAAAGAAAGACTTTCAATTACTAATATGTCCGACAGGAAGGAACAGTCATGTAGCTACTTCCTGTCCCAGAAATGAAAGGCAGGGCTAGTCTGGGGAACAAAGAGCTAAGATTATAAGAGAAAGACTGTAGAGAGTTACTGTACATAAGGATTCAGGAGGATAGGTTAATTTTCATTGCTGGATGAAGGGAGTGGGGCCTCCAGAAATACTAATAAAGTAACTCTTGCAACATTTTCTAGCACTATTGATGCGCTATTTCGTCTGGCAAAAGCAGCAGAATCTGTGACCGATGCCCCTATCGGAGCCTCCAACGTAGATGTTAACAGCCCCTAAGAAAACTGGGTTACAATCTCCTTGGCTACAGTAATGGTGGCCATATTGGTAATCACCCAGATTCTCCATAAATAGATATTATTAAGACAAAGGCTAACAACTTGAATGAAGAAGATATCTATGCAAAGAATTTATCCTAAATGGCAACCTTGGCTAGTTATGAAAGTGTTGGATGTAACGTTGCATGACAAAGCTGGTTAATGGGAGATGTAATGGTGGCCATATAGTCACCCAGCTTTCCCCCGAAACGGGAGAAAATACTTCAAAGGTTATTTCCATCGAAGACATTTTCAGCATATCCAAGGGATATGCCAAGAACGTCTGATAGATGCGGGTAAACCCGCAGCTATGTTTTGAATGGGGGTCCCCCAAACCACGATCATCGCATCCAGATGGAGAATGAATGGAGAGGTGGATGTGGACGCGCAGCTCTCTATTCACTTCTATGGGAGTAGCGGAAATAGGGGAGCGCGTTTGTTCGGCCGTTTCCGTAAACTTCCATAGACCATAATAGACAGGGGCCGCGTGGTTCAGGGGACCCTCGTTCAAGACATAGGTGTTCTGGGACCCGGATCCAGCAGACATTTAGATGGGAATAGCCCTTTAACCACTTGACAGAATAGGGTAACTGCCGGAGTTCTATTTACTAGGGACGTTTTGAGATTTGCTCTATGCTTCACTGGAGATAATATCGGCACTAGGCTATTAAATGAAGTGAGAGGCGATGACAGAACACGAATTCCTTCTAGGAACATATTTGTGAGCTCTCTGGTAATTTGTGAAATAACGTTTACCCGGACTCGGGCCGTCTTCCATTAATCTTCTTCACCAGCACTTCCTGAACTTCCTAATTGTAAATCTAAAAGTTGTCGGCGCTGAGGGAGCGCGTCTGACGGCTGAAACATGTCCAGGGCTCTAATCTACATCTAAGTGAAATTAAAGCAGCTGAATGTGAACCCCTCGGAGGGCACCTTCTCAAATAAAGTGCGAAATTCCAGCTGCTCGCCACCACCGGCAATGAATCCCGCACATCAATCCAGGACAATTCCACCGGAGACAACAAGCGGATATTTTTATTTCCATGTCAGCAAAATATACACCAGGAGCGGAGGCAGAGGTCAAAATATATATATGTTTCAGTAGAGTAATAAATACTCCCCTTAGCATTTTAAGGAAGTATGTTTAGCCATGGAGGAGTATTTTATTTTAACCAGCATGAAAAACATTTAGTGCAATGTGTGTAATATATATATATCTGTACATACACTATTTATCCTCTACTGATCCAGAGTTATATGATGTATTATACTCCAGAGCTATGCAACATGTTGGTGACATCATTTGCAGCATCCCTTTTTTTTTTTACTGATCCGTATATACAGGTTAAATACAGATGCACTACTGACTGTATTTGCGGATACCGTTCCGTATATACTGATAAGTTATGGACGGTTACGGATCCGTATTTACGGATAGATGAAAATATAGTCGTGTGCATGGGGCCTTACATCCAGTATACTCAAGAGCTGCACCTACTATTCTGCTGGTGGAGTCACTGTGCACATACTGTACATTATAATACGTTTCCTGTACTGATCCTGAGTTACATCCTGTATTATACTCCAGAGCTGCACTTACTATTCTGCTGGCGGAGTCACTGTGTACATACATTACATTACTTATCCTGCACTGATCCCGAGTTATATCCTATATTATACTCCAGAGCTGCACTCACTATTCTGCTGGTGGAGTGACTGTGTACATACATTACTTATCCTGCACTGATCCTGAGTTACATCCTGTATTATACACCAGAGCTGCACTCTCTATTCTGCTGGTGGAGTCACTGTGTACATACATTACATTACTTATCCTGTACTGATCCGGAGTTACATCCTGTATTATACTGCAGAGCTGCAATCACTATCCTGCTGGTAGAGTCACTGTGTATATACATTACATTACTTATCCTGTACTGATCCGGAGTTACATCCTGTATTATACTCCAGAGCTGCACTCACTATTCTGCTGGTGGAGTCACTGTGTACATACATTACATTACTTATCCTGTACTGATCCTGAGTTACATCCTGTATTATACTCCAGAGCTGCACTCCCTATTCTGCATGCTTCAGCGTCTAAATCTTTCAGAATTCGTTTTTGTTCAGAGTCTGCACAGAGCTAGCTCTGGTGATTTTCTTTAGATAAGAGGTAAGGGGAGTAACTGACAACCAGTCAACGGTTGTTAATGCAGCACTGGAATATAATACTGGCTGTAACTCAGAATCAGTACAAGATAAGTAAGCCATTTTACACAAAGTTACCTCTAATATTTTCTAACGTATTTTGAAACAAAAAGAGGCCACTTACATCTACAAACTGTTAATCTAACAATAGCGAAAAGCGTCGCTGGCAGAAAAGTTCTGGACTATACGTTAAAATTTATCAAAATAGCACACGTGGCATAATACACCTGGCACAACTACACACTTTGTTCCTTACACACCTTCTCATAAGTGCCGTACGTGTGCGCCAATATGTTGCTGTAAACATTGATGAACCTCTATAATAAATTTGGTGCGAGTTTGGCCACATCCATTTTATGCACCATTTTCTAAAACTTCACAGGAGTCGCACATGCTCCATAATTTTGTCGCACATCACTAGCACCTTTTTTTGTGCATATTACCCTTTTCTGAGACATGTGCCCCTTTGTGCTACCTGCTGGAGTGAGCAGCCTGTTCCTGAGCGACTTGTGGGATGGCGTATTCCTGGTATCCTCTTCTCAGACCCTGCTCTGGATCAGCCGCCTGCGAGTTCACTTCGGGTTCCACCGCCGGAGCTGCAGCTTCTATAGGAACTATTTTTGTTGCTCCTGCCAGATTAGGGAGAACAAAAAAAAAGGCTATAGCTTCATGATGTGCTGTCTGAGGGGGCAGCCTAAAGCCAAACTGATGGTCTAGAACTAGAGATCATTATAGGGTCTACAGGAAAGAGAAGCCCCTCGTCGGACCTCAGCAACGAAACGGGGCGACACTCATTGAAAGAGTTAGTGGTGTGGCAGCAAGTAACAGTGTTGGCTGCGGTTTACTTAAAGGGGTTGTCCGTGCACAGACCATGGATTATCTATCCACATCAATATATGATCGGTGGGGGTCCGACACCCATACCCTGCACTGATCAGCTGCTCTGGCTGCCGGATGTTGTGCAGTGTATTCAGATGGCTCCGTACACCACATAGTGGCCATGCTGCAGAATTGCAGCTCTGCTCCTATTCGCTTGAATAGGAGAGGAACTGCAGCTCTGCCGCTATACTGTGACCGGAGCAATCTGCTTCCGGCATGGACATACGTTGCCCGAAAGCAGCCGGAGCAGCTGATCGGTGCGGGGTCTGGGTGTCGGACCACCACCAATCATATACTGCTGACCTATCCTTTGGATAGGTCATCAGTTGGCCGTGCCCGGACAACCCCTTTAAAGGGATTTTCCCATCAGAAGAAAGGATAGAATATTACTAGGATATACCATTAATTACTGATCAGCAGGGGTCTGACTGACACGACCCACAAGATCTACAGGATAAAGTGGCTGCAGTGCAAGTTTAAGGCTGCGGCTCCTTACATGGGTGGTCCAGTTTAAAAAAAAAAACATTATCATACATCCTATAAGGAAATTCTGAGATAGAGGGGGGTCCTCACTTCGGGATCCTCATCTCTTGGTCACATAGAGCGTCTGTCTCTTCGGAGGACCAATCCGATCCTGTATTACACAGACATCACATTGATATGAATGAGCATTGTGTAATGCTTAATTTCTCCTGGGGTGGCGCTGCAGGGAAATTAAACACGTGCTGCCTGAAACCCTACATATTATAGCTGATCGCTGGAGGTCTCGGCAGGGTAAACACTTTGCACATTCACTACTTGTTAGAAGGATTACTGGACGATAAGCCGATCGCAAAGTGGAGAACCCTTTTAACCCTTTCACTGCTGACAATTTCCACACATCATATCATATTTTATGAAAAAAAAAAAAAGAGACACCATAATGCCACCCGGCACTTTACAGTTATGGGCGCCATCATGCAATTTAGCTTTAAAGCATCCAATTGTGTCTAAAAGTCGAGCCTAAGAGGCAAAACCCCTCCTAAAAATAAAAGTTTGGGACCTGAACAAAAATCTGTGCGAGTAAGATGCAGGTCAAGTCGATTATTGGTCTGATTAGGCGCATGGGGGATTTAATATGCAACCTCTCATTTTCTCCCCTGTAGTAAAAATTACCCCATATCCTCTCTGATTGAGAAGAGGGGTGATAACATGAAGAAAAGTTCCACAAGTTCCTTCCCCTTCCCACCCTGGGGTCACTGGAGGATTTTACAGGAGAGATGACAATTTTTGGGCAAACGAGCGTCCACCGAATGTTCGTTCCGATCATTGCCCTGTTTAAAGGGAACCTGTCACCAGGATGTCACCCATTGAACTCTCCCCACCCCTCGCTGGCCGCTGCTGTCTAAAGTTCATTGCCGTTCTCCCCTCTACTAAACTCCTCCTCCGACCGCAAATAACGGTCTGCAAACATTTTGCGCCTTTTATGGTAATAATCCGGCAGTCTCGTTTGTTCCCCTTCTTATGTTCGCCCCCTGCCGAAAACTGGCCCGCCCTGAATGCCAAAATCTCACCTGAGAGAGCACGCGCCTGTCATGTATGGTCCGATACCCTTCCCTGCTTCGTCCAGGTGTCGAATCTAGTTACTGCGGAAACGCCGCTATGGTGTCCCGTTTTGCGCACGCACCAGAACATCGATGCGCAAGCACAGGATTTCGTGTGGGGGTAGGCGAGGAGCTGTCAATCAAAAGTAAGGAGGCGGGGTAAACTCGGAATGGCTTGAGGAATGAAGACATGACTCTTTATGCTCATTAGCATACGGCGCGGGAACACTGAAAACTAAATACGAAAGGCTCGGAGCCGACTTACAAGACAATTCTAGGTTACATAAAAATGATTTTACACCCACTACCACTATTGCTGGTTTAATAGGTGAAATGAAGGCGACAGGTTCCCTTTAAACAGGGCAACGATCAGCCAATGAACGAGCAAACGGTCTATTATCTGCTGATCGTAACGTTTATGTAAACTAAAATATTATCGTTGCCGGCAGCACATCTATCTGTGTAAACAGGAAGACGCGATGCCGACTTGATAGAAACGTATGAGGACGAGCGACCGTAGTAACGAGCCCTCGTCTCCCTACATACCACCTCGTGAAAGGAGCAAACGAATGCCGATCAACGAGGCGCTCGTTGACACGGCTGACGTCAGGCTGGGTAAGAGGACCCGAACAGGACGTGATCTCTCTTCCTGCTCTCACTTGTAGCTCCCTCCTCCCTCCAGAGACACAGAACCAGGAAGGAAAACCTTTCATAACGCTCCCTGAATATAAACGAGTGCTGAACAGCTGATGACCACGAGTGCCGCCTTGCAGGAAAACAGCAGAAGGGACATCGGTACCTTTGTTCTCTGGATCAGCTTGGTTTCCGAGGGTTGGACCCCCTATATCCGATGCTATGGATAGCTATATCTTAGTGATTAACCAGAACATTACAAGGTGGGAATTCTTGGCCATACGTTTCTAGTGCTGCTACTGTGGAAAACCAACTTGCAGAACTTCATCATCAAACCAGTTTTTTCCCCATGTTTCATTATGCTGAAAAACTTTTCACCGTTAAAACCAATGGGACACATACAAAAACCGAAGGCATGAACGGGAGGGCTGTTCTTCTCCAACAGTGGAGAACTGGCCTTCCGTGCAAGGTACCCTCCACTGAAACTAATTGGCACTGACAAGGGTACGTGTGTAACACAGGTTTTCCTATTAGGACGTATGAATTGTGCCATTCCTCTGCTGCTCCTCCTGGAAATGTATGAATAAACAGACATCTGGATGTTACTATGCTTCTTGGGGCACACCCGATTGACCAGGGAAAATGGTAACCCCTAGTTGTTAATTTATACATTTCCAGGAGGAATAACAGAGGACGGCACAACTCCGTTCTTAACCACATGCCACGTACATGTACGTGACAGCTGTTAAGGGGAAGTTTGGAGCGGGTTCAAGGGCTGAGCATAGCCGGTGATGGCTGTGTAATACAGCCGACATCTAATTGCAACAGGCAGAATCAAAGATCACTTTGATTCCACCCGTTTACCCCCTTAAATGCCATGGTCAATCCAATAGCAACCACAACATTTAAATCACTGGCATCAGGGGGGCGGCCCGCTCCGACGTGATCTGGTAGTGCTGATGGTTGTCATAGCAGCCTGGGGCCTAATGGAGGCTCCCAGGTCTGCCATCTTTCTACTGGAGGCTGTCAGTATAACATATCTTCAATACAAAAATATGTTGTTGGTGCGATTTTTCGCGGACACAAGGTGCTGCGGTTTCCAGGTCGGATACGACCCGTGGATGTTAAAAAAAATAAAAAAAGAGATTAAGAATTCAGAAAAAAAAAAAATACAAAAACACCTTTTTTTCCCTAAAGTAATGTTAAAAAAAATATATTTATTTTTTTCATAACTGGTATCGCCGCATCCGTAAAAGTCTGAACTATTACAATATAATATTATTTAACCTGCTTAATGAACGCCGTAAACAAAAAATGTTGAAAAAAACCGAGCAAAAAGTTGCATGTCTCCCATAATGGTATCAATAAAAACGACAGCACTCCCCTGCAAAAAAATAAGCCCTCACATCGCTCAAATCGACGAAAAAAAAAAAAAAAAGTTATGGCTTTCGGAATATGGCGACACAAAACAATATTTTAAGCACATTTTTTTTTAGAAAAGTGGTAAAACATAAAAAAAAAAAAATAAATATTTATAGATATTTTTTTAAATTTGGTATCGCCGTAATATCAACCCGTAGAATAAGTTGAACATCTAATTTTTTTACTGTCTGGTGGACGCCGTAAAAACAAAAACTTCCCGAAAAATGGCGTAATCGCTGTTTTTTGCCCATTTCACCGAATAAATCTTTTTTTTTTTCAGCTTCCCGGTACATTATGCGGTACAATAAATGATGCCATGAAAAACTACAACTTCTCCCGCAAAAGACAAGCCCTCATCCGGCTAGGTCGCAGAAAAAAAAATAATGAAAGGTTATGGCTTTTGGGAGGCGGGGAGGAAAAAATGAAAATGAAAAAAATGAAGATTGGCCGTGTCCATAAGGGGTTAAAATAAAAAAAATAAAAAAAGATTCTCCAGCGATGCTATTCCATGGGTAATACAAGGATTTGATAAAACAGACAAGTCTTCTGTTGGTATATTTCTTGCCAAAAACAGAAGCGGACCCCATTAGCGGAAACTGGGTGAACTCTAAAGTAAAGAAGTGACGCAAAAATGGAAATCTGGTCGTGTGGACGGACAATGACCTCACAAGCCTGGCCACGAGCTATAACCTGTCTGGTCTCAGGACCGGTGCTGGTCCCATTAATCAGACTTTGGTGTCATCCAGTCCTAATATGGGACATGACCCCTCCCCGCACCAGTTCTGGTCTTGCAGTCCTCGCTCCTTTGCATGTGGGTATGAAACACAAACAGACCGATACCTGGAATAGCCTCGTGAGCCGTTAACAGAACGCTGACGATGGGATTCACTCCTTGGGTTTTCTCCGTATCCTTGGATTGCGGCGGTTTCTCCGTTTTTTGCAGGCGTGATCGCTTTGGCTGTTTTTCCTTCTCCCTATCGGTCAAAATGAACTTCCCCTCAAAGTCATTGGCTAATGAAAAGAAAATAAAACAATAGTAAAAACTCACACAGACAGACATATTCTTTTTAAATATTAAAAGGGACGTCTAGATTTGAGGTGGTGTCAACGATCATAATCAGTCACGTATTATACGCGGTGCCGGCTAATTAGGAGCTCCGGTTCATAACGACACAGCTATGATCAGTGACTCCACCTGAGCTACACTGTCTATTGGAGTCTGATGTAGTCTAAAAGCCACTTAAAGGGGTTTTCCTATCAGGGACGTTTAGATGTCACAACTGTCTGATCTCGGGTCCGACCTGTGGTACCTGCACCTACCTCTAGAACGAGGCCCCCTAAACCCCGTTCTAGCTTTTTCTGCTCCCACTGCCTCCCGGCCACTTCCTGACTCTATGGTCGGGAGTACGAAAACCGCGTATCTCGCATGCTCCGCTGCTTCCGTAATGGCCATTCACTACTATGGGACTTACGGAAACAGAGTAGCTCAGCGAGCTACGCGTTTTTCGTTTTTTCGTACTCCCGACTATATAGTCAGGAAGTTGCCGAGAGGCAGTGGGAGCAGAAAAAGGTAGAACGGGGTTTAGGGGGCCTCGTTCTAGAGGTAGGTCCCAGAGGTGGGACCCGCATCTATCTGACATATCCTGTAGATACGTCAAATGTCCCTGGTGGGAAAACCCCTTTAATGCCTTATTAGAGGCTCAGGCTCCTGCTCTGCCCCTATGCTTTATACTGTAGCTCTGCTTACTCAGATTGGCTGCTGTGAACAAGCACATTATACATAAAAATTATACAGATGCAGCACAGCCCACCATAGTAAAATGCGTTGTCAGGGCTTTTACATAGGATTGCAGGTAAACAGAGTCCCTTTTAACCCATTGAGTTACCACAGTGTTCAGAGCAAAATAAAAATATAAGAGTCTTATGCTCTAGTCACATTCAAAGACGCGTTCCACTTTCTATTAGTCCTCATATCTCCTTGCTGCATCTTTTAGGTTTGGCACAGATTAGACTTCGAGGTGGCGCACTGAGGGAGACGTTGGGCATAAAGCAGTCACTGCATATAAAACCAACATAAAAAATGAATGACATCTTCCACAATACAATTCTACAAGTCACAGCTAAGCTTTCCGACAGCAGTGACAGCCAGAAGAATTTTGAAGGCAGCTCTGGATGTGACTGGAGCACAAGTCATGACGTTACCATTTTTTCTCACTTACCTTGAGTGATATCTTCATCATCATTGAATACAATGATGCAGATGTGTTTCTTCAGCTGTCGGATGTTGGAGAAGGTTCGGCTGCACTTTCGGCATTCCAGACTGTCCGGCACGGGCTCCGGGGACAAGCGTCCCTCCTCGGCGTCCTCTTTAGGCAGGTTTCCATTACTCTCGGCAGGCTCCTCCTCGGCAATGGATTTCTTTGTGGACCCTTTTGGTCGTCCTCTTTTTCTTTTTACAACACACAATTCTGTAGGTGATACAAATGAAAAAATGTCCAGTGAATAGAAGTGAAAAAAACTGGTGAATAAAATGCTCCCTCACCGTGGGGATAGACATATAGCAATATATACTCTACAGAAAGTCAGGGAAAAAAAACTCACTGGAAAAAGACTGGAGATTGTAATAAAAAATAACTTTTACTGAAAATATAATCCAAAATAAATATAACAAAAAAATATACATGCAAAAAGAAAAAAAGGACATACTATAATGACCTCCTCAATGATGAAAAAGACAGTTTTGTTGTATATACCCCCCTACCCGTTCCTGTTGTGGTCTCTCTCAATCGAGTTGGATAGATTAAGATGGAATCCTATTCACATCCTCCAGTTTGGAAAGATTCTCCCGACGCGTTTCCTCCAAAGTCTAAGGATAACCTTAGACGCTCAACGCGAGCATATGGAGCGGAGGAGATGCTGCTGAATAGTTTCATTACTCAGAGCGCTTGCAGTGGCAAACTGGGAGCCACAACCAGTAATACGCGACACGCTTAAAACAAGCCACAAAGGCTTAGTCTCCCCTGACGACTCAGTTGTCTGGAGGAAACGCGTCGGGAGAATCTTTCCAAACTTGAGGATGTGAATAGGATTCCATCTTAAACTATCAAACTCGATCGAGAGAGACCACAACAGGAACGGGTAGGGGAGTATATACACAACAAACCCCCATAGCTACTACAAGTCCTTTTTCATATATGTGGGAAATAGATTGGAATACCAGCGCTCAAATCACAATCCATCAATGTTTTACACATGTTGCATAATTGTGGCTTTTTACTTCATACAACATGAGGGTTACACTCGCACTACTTGTCTTTTTCATCATTGAGGATGTCATTATAGTATGTCCTTTTTTTCTTTTTGCATGAATATTTTTTGTTAGATTTATTTTATATTATACTTCAATAAAAGTTATATTTTATTACAAACTCCTGTCCTTTTCCAGTGATTTTTTTCCAGTAAAAATATAAGTCAAGAATCTTCCGAAGTTAGTTATATCTAGTTCCTGCATGTGAGAAATAACCGGGACGACCACCAGATCCCAAAATTATTATTCTACGCCCCTAGACATACTGAGAAGTAGACAGGAGGTTCAGTGAATCACTGGATAAAATACATTAACTTTAAGATGAAAATCAACTGTTGATTAATTTCACAATAAATCGATATAGAGGTTGTTGCTCTTGTTTTCTGATACAAAGCTTCAAATCTTCTGCTTTGAGTTCAACAATAAAATTCTGTCTGCCTTAATCCACCACTAGAGGGAGCTGAATAAAGATATATACAAAATATTCTTCTCTAAGCTCCACCTAGAGGTAGATATAGGACACAAGGATTTTATAAATGTCTGGGGGAAAAAAAAAATGTACAAGAATATAACTACTATAATACTGCCACCTATATAAAAGAATATAACTACTATAATACTGCCACCTATATACAAGAATATAACTACTATAATACTGCCACCTATATACAAGAATATAACTACTATAATACTACCCCTATATACAAGAATATAACTACTATAATACTGCCCCCTATATACAAGAATATAACTACTATAATACTGCCCCCTATATACAAGACTATAACTACTATAATACTGCCCCTATATACAAGAATATAACTACTATAATACTGCCCCTATATACAAGAATATAACTACTATAATACTGCCCCTTATATACAAGAATATAGCTACTATAATACTGCCCCCTATATACAAGAATATAGCTACTATAATACTGCCCCCTATATACAAGAATATAACTACTATAATACTGCCCCTATATAAAAGAATATAACTATTATAATACTGCCCCTATATACAAGAATATAACTACTATAATACTGCCCCTATATACAAGAATATAACTACTATAATACTGCCCCTATATACAAGAATATAACTACTATAATACTGCCCCTATATACAAGAATATAACTACTATAATACTGACCCCTATATACAAGAATATAACTACTATAATACTGCCCCTATATACAAGAATATAACTACTATAATACTGCCCTCTATATACAAGAATATAACTACTATAATACTGCCCCTATATACAGGAATATAACCACTATAATACTGCTCCTATATACAAGAATATAATTACTATAATACTGCTCCTATATACAAGAATATAACTACTATAATACTGCTCTCTATATACAAGAATATAACTACTATAATACTGCCCCCTATATACAAGAATATAACTACTATAATACTGCCCCTATATACAAGAATATAACTACTATAATACTGCTCCCTATATACAAGAATATAATTACTATAATACTGCTCCTATATACAAGAACATAACTACTATAATACTGCCTCTTGTATACAAGAATATAACTACTATAATACTGTTCCCTATATACAAGAATATAATTACTATAATACTGCCCTCTATATACAAGAATATAACTACTATAATACTGCTCCTATATACAAGAATATAATTACTATAATACTGCTCCTATATACAAGAATATAACTACTATAATACTGCTCTCTATATACAAGACTATAACTACTATAATACTGCCCCTATATACAAGAATATAACTACTATAATACTGCCCCCTATATACAAGAATATAACTACTATAATACTGCCCCTATATACAAGAATATAACTACTATAATACTGCCCCCTATATACAAGAATATAACTACTATAATACTGCTCCTATATACAAGAATATAACTACTATAATACTGCTCCTATATACAAGAATATAACTACTATAATACTGCCCCATATATACAAGAATATAATTACTATAATACTGCTCCTATATACAAGAATATAACTACTATAATACTGCCTCTTGTATACAAGAATATAACTACTATAATACTGCCCCCTATATACAAGAATATAACTACTATAATACTGCCCCTATATACAAGAATATAACTACTATAATACTGCCTCTATATACAAGAATATAACTACTATAATACTGCTCCTATATACAAGAATATAACTACTATAATACTGTTCCCTATATACAAGAATATAACTACTATAATACTGCTCCTATATACAAGAATATAACTACTATAATACTGCTCCTATATAAAATATAACTACTATAATACTGCTCCTATATACAAGAATATAACTACTATAATACTGTCCCTATATACAAGAATATAACTACTATAATACTGCCCCCTATATACAAGAATATAACTACTATAATACTGCCCCTATGTACAAGCATATAACTACTGTAATACTGCCCCTATATACAAGAATATAACTACTATAATACTGCCCCTATATACAAGAATATAACTACTATAATACTGCCCCTATATACAAGAATATAACTACTGCACTACTGCCCCTATATACAAGAATATAACTACTATAATACTGCTCTTATATACAAGAATATAACTACTATAATACTGCCCCCTATATACAAGAATGTAACTACTATAATACTGCCCCCTATATACAAGAATATAACTACTATAATACTGCCCCTATATACAGGAATATAAATACTATAATACTGCCCTTATATACAGGAATATAAATACTATAATACTGCCCCCTTTATACAAGAATATAACTACTATAATACTGCCCCCTATATACAAGAATATAACTACTAGAATACTGCCCCTATATACAAGAATATAACTACTATAATTCTGCTCCTATATACAAGAATATAACTACTATAATACTGCCCCTATATACAAGAATATAACTACTATAATACTGCCCCTATATACAAGAATATAACTACTATAATACTGCCTCCTATATACAAGAATATAACTACTATAATACTGCCCCCATGTACAAGAATATAACTACTATAATATTGCTCCTATATACAAGAATATAACTACTATAATACTGCCCCTATATACAAGAATATAACTACTATAATACTGCTCCTATATACAAGAATATAACTACTATAATACTGCCCCTATATACAAGAAAATAACTACTATAATACTGCCCCTATATACAAGAATATAACTACTATAATACTGCCTCCTATATACAAGAATGACTACTATAATACTGTTCCTATATACAAGAATATAACTACTATAATACTGCTCCTATATACAAGAATATAACTACTATAATACTGCCCCTATATACAAGAATATAACTACTATAATACTGCCCCTATGTACAAGCATATAACTACTGTAATACTGCCCCTATATACAAGAATATAACTACTATAATACTGCCCCTATATACAAGAATATAACTACTATAATACTGCCCCTATGTACAAGCATATAACTACTGTAATACTGCCCCTATATACAAGAATATAACTACTGCACTACTGCCCCTATATACAAGAATATAACTACTATAATACTGCTCTTATATACAAGAATATAACTACTATAATACTGCCCCCTATATACAAGAATGTAACTACTATAATACTGCCCCCTATATACAAGAATATAACTACTATAATACTGCCCCTATATACAGGAATATAAATACTATAATACTGCCCTTATATACAGGAATATAACTACTATAATACTCCTCCTATATACAAGAATATAACTACTATAATACTGCTCCTATATATAAGAACATAACTACTATAAGACTGCCCCTTATATACAAGAATATAACTACTATAATACTGCCTCCTATATACAAGAATATAACTACTATAATACTGCTCCTATATACAAGAATATAACTACTATAATACTGCCCCCAATGTACAAGAATATAACTACTATAATACTGCTCCTATATACAAGAATATAACTACTATAATACTGCACCCTATATACAAGAATATAACTACTATAATACTGCCTCCTATATACAAGAATATAACTACTATAATAATGCTTCCTATGTACAAGAATACAACTACTATAATACTGCTCCTATATACAAGAATATATCTACTATAATACTGCACCCTATGTACAAGAATATAACTACTATAATACTGCTCCTATATACAAGAATATAACTACTATAATACTGCCCCTATATACAAGAATATAACTACTATAATACTGCCCCCTATATACAAGAATATAACTACTATAATACTGTATAACTACTATAATACTGCTCCTATATACAAGAATATAACTACTATAATACTGCTCCTATATACAAGAATATAACTACTATAATACTGCCCCCTATATACAAGAATATAACTACTATAATACTACCCCTATATACAAGAATATAACTACTATAATACTGACCCCTATATACAAGAATAGAACTACTATAATACTGTATAACTACTATAATACTGCTCCTATATACAAGAATATAACTACTATAATACTGCTCCTATATACAAGAATATAACTACTATAATACTGCCCCCTATATACAAGAATATAACTACTATAATACTACCCCTATATACAAGAATAAAACTACTATAATACTGCCCCCTATGTACAGGAATATAACTACTATAATACTGCCCCTATATACAAGAATATAACTACTATAATACTGCCCCCTATATACAAGAATATAACTACTATATTACTGCCCATATATACAAGAATATAACTACTATAATACTGCCCATATATACAAGAATATAACTACTATAATACTGCCCCTATATACAAGAATATAACTACTATAACACTGCTCCTATATACAAGAATATAACTTCTATAATACTGCCCCCTATATACAAGAATATAACTACTATAATACTGCTCCTATATACAAGAATATAACTACTATAATACTGCTCCTATATATAAGAATATTAACCTTTACTATAAAACGTCTGCACTTGGATGATGTCCAAAGGGAGAGAAATACATTTACAGATAAAACAGGGTCTTTGTTCTCTGCACTGTAGCGACATCATACGTTACACGATTGACACATATTTGGCTTCGCTATGTGCAGGAGAACTTGGCGATTCATTTTTGAGTAAATATTTTTCATTAAATAAAACTACCCTAAAATATAGCATAAAAAAAAAAACTACGAAATTAATTGATATCCGCTCCAATTCTAAATAATAAGAAAGCCCCATGTTTCGCAAAAAAAAAAAAAAAAGGGAACAAAAATAATTCACTTTCAGAATTCAGCTTTCCAAAAGGTGAAATTTTTCTCTGGACACAAAGGCACAACCCACCGCCTTCCGTACTGAAAGAGTTAATGAAGAAACCCCTTGGTCCTGTGGTTCTGCTGACTGGCGTGATCTATCACATTAGAGACAGTGATAATGATTAATACCGGAGACACTTTACAGTAAATTATTCATGTGTTCTGTCCAGGAGACATCACACGGCATGTATAATGAAGCTGCACCTTCTCCGAGCTCCAGGATCGGGCCGCTCGCTCTTCTCGTCTCCTGGCATTCGCTGTGATATGCTGGCAGCTTGTCGCTGTTTATGGTGAACAGGCTGCTAAATGATCCATGACACAGCCAAGCCATGGAAGTAAATGAGTATCTTAAGGGAACAGTGCGGGTCCTGCCCCCGAGAGCCACGAAGACGAAAAATCAAAACAGAAATAACTCATTAAAAATGAAAAGTAATTTCGGACAGAGTATCTCTGTGGGAGCCGCGGCGTGGCGGCGGCCCGTCTCTGTGGGAGCCGCGGCGTGGCGGCGGCCCATCTCTGTGGGAGCCGCGGCGTGCCGTCTCTGTGGGAGCCGCGGCGTGGCGGCGGCCCGTCTCTGTGGGAGCCGCGGCGTGGCGGCGGCCCGTCTCTGTGGGAGCCGCGGCGTGGCGGCGGCCCGTCTCTGTGGGAGCCCCGTCTCTGTGGGAGCCGCGGCGTGGCGGCGGCCCGTCTCTGTGGGAGCTGGGGTGGCAGCTAGCTTTGTTAGAATTTCTAATCATTTGAGAGACTTTAAAAACTGAAAGATGGATGAGAGATGTACATTATATAGTTCACGGCTGGAACTGCTGCAGAACCTCACAAAATACACCCCTGCGAAGACATGGGAGAGAAATCACACAGGTTCTGCAGTAGCGAAGAGTCTACAATTCAACACCTTGGATCCTGCAGAACCTCTTTGGAAATAGAATTGGGAGTTTCAGTGACACACTGCTCTCCCCTGTCACTACTAAGAGGTTCTGCAGCAGCTGAGTGTATTATGTTGTTCTGCAGCAGGAGGAACTTCTATGATTGACACTGCGCTCTCTCTTTCCTTCCCTAAGAGGCTCTGCAGCCGATAGAATGTGGATTTCACTGTATATTGTCCGAGCAGCTGCCGGCCTGTTGGATGGACATGAAGTTCTATTTTCCCTTCCAAGTGAGGTTCCGCAGCAGCTGCAATGTGTTTTATAAACTTCTCCTACCGAACTGAGTTTAAGAGGGAGCGCCATCTCCATCCTTGCCAGTCAGGTAGCACCCTCTGCAGGGTGGGAACAGAGAATGAGCGCAACCAGGAGGATGTGGCGGTAAGAAATGGGGGGTCAGGGGGAGGGGATAAACATGGGAGGAGAAGAATAAGGAAGAAGAGGAGGAGACGAAATAACTGAAGAAACAAATCAACAGCAAAATCCCAAATAATAATTATAGAATGTCCCCGGGCATTACCGGTCATGGGCCCCTTATAAACCACGTGACCGTATTCATGTGTCAGGGCCGAACAACATGTATTAGAACGGACAATAGATTATAAAGGTAACGGAGAGTAACGTGCGGCCAACTCAGCGGGGTAATGAAGGGTCAGTGTTACCCACAATAGATGAGGGACCCAGCGCAGGGACCCCCACCTATCAGGCATTTAAGGCCCCATTCACATGACCGGGAAACGCTGCAGTTTGGCGGCAGTTTATTTAACGGCCGTAGTAAGAATAGACCCCAAATGGGGCTATTCACATGGCCAATTTTTTGACCGCATGGTAAACCGGGCCGTCAAAAACATGGAACATGCCCTATTTTGGTCCGTTCTCCCGGCCGCACAGCTCCCATAGAAGTCTATGGGGCCGTGTAAAGCGCGTCGGTCACTTAGATCTGGTCAGAGTGACGGCCGTGTACACCGCCGCTCGCCCTCTTCTCCTACTCACAGTGCGAAGTGCATGTGAGGAGGAGGAGGAGGAGATTTTTTTTTCTTGCTGCCACTGCCCCCTTGTAGTGGTCATCAGCTTTTAAAAACTGACAGGGAAAAAAAAACGGACGCAAAACGGGTCAAAATCGGCCATTAAAAGCGCAAACTTGTCCCGGAACGGAAACAATGCAAAACGGCCAACAAAAAAAAAAAACACAGATCAAAACGCCCGTTTTTATCGGCCGCCACTCGGACCCCGTCGTGTGAATTGAGCCCAAGTCATAAAAACGGTTTTTGTTAGAATACCCCTTTAAGAAGATATGTCCCCCTACTGGCCATGAGCCCACCGGCACTGCCCAAGTAGTCAGCCCACCCTTGATGAACACACAAACGCTCATGTACATCGTTTGTTACGGACTACGGCACATGGAATATAAAACACGCCGCTCCCTGCGATCCCCCACAATGCACGTCTTCTAATCACATTTACACAGCAATAAAATCCCAAAATCAAAAACGCTGAGTAAATATAAAGCCCTGGGTGATCCTGGTAAATATAAAAGTGAGAACTAATATGGCCGCTGTGGCAGATCGCACAGGGTTGGTCACTTTCCCAGACTCCTGAACGGTAAATCTTCCGTATGTCACTTTACACCCCCAGTTCTACTCGGCTGCATAGATTTGGGGTGAGCTGGGTGACAACTCCTCTGCGAGCTGCAATCGTGGCCTTGTTCCTGGTCAGCCAAGTTTATTAAAGTCATGCAGGGCCGTTCTTTGGGCAGGGTAAGCGGGGCCCATGCCCCTTGCCCCGCATGTGCCACCGCCATCTCCATCAGGGCCTCCATATACTCATCCAGTCATCGCTCCTGAGTCAGGTCCTCTTCACCTCTGGGCGCAGCGCTAGTCCTCCTGCTGCTCCCTGTATCTAATCCTATCGTTTGATACTGCCTGCTGGTCCCCGTATCTAATCCTATCATGTGTGATACAGTCTGCTGGGGCCCTGTATCTAAGCTCCTCATGCGTGATACAGTCTGCTGGGGCCCTGTATCTAATCCTATAATGTGTGATACAGTCTGCTGGTCCCCGTGTCTAAGTGCCTCATGTATGATACTTTCCGCAGAGCCATTTATCTAATCCGATCATGTGTGATACAGTCTGCTGGGGCCCTGTATCTAAACTCCTCGTGTGTGATAGTCTGCTGGGGCCCTGTATCTAAGCTCCTCGTGTGTGATAGTCTGCTGGGGCCCTGTATCTAAGCTCCTCATGTATGATACGGTCTGCTGGGGCCCTGTATCTAAGCTCATGTGTGATACAGTCTGCTGGTGCCCTGTATCTCAGCATATCATGAAATCAATCAAGCGGACAGCAAGGAGTCACCTCACAAGTCCTCAAGCAGTGCCTTGTTGTGCAACCTAGGGCTGGCATTTCATTCCATAAAATTGTGGCAAAATATCGCCGTCTTGCAGCGAATCACGGCAAGAAACGCATTTGAACTGCAGTGTGAGATCCCGGCCTAAAACAAGCTGAACCCTTGGTCCACCTGTTGTAGTGAATATCAGTTTGTGCCGTGCTGGGATGGTTAGAAGACACAGCTCTGATACATACACTGTAACGAGCCATGCACCTGTGTGTACAGAGCATGACCATGTAACGAGCCGTTCACCTGTGTCCATCACGACCATGAAACGAGCCATGCACCTGTGTTTACAGCGCATGACCAGGTAACGAGCAGTGCACCTGTGTGTAAAGCACATGACCATGTAACGAGCCATGCACCTGTGTGTACAGCACATGACTGTGTAACGAGCCCAGCACGTGTCCATCACATGACTGTGTAATGAGCCGTGCACTTGTGTGTCCATCACATAACCATGTAACGAGCCGTGCACCTGTGCGTCCGTCACATGCCCATAGACAGAATTTTATCCACTGGAAGTAAACAATGAATGTTCCTAGTGAATAACAGCAAGCAGAGATCTTGAATACCGTGCGGAATTAATTCAGACAGTATATTGGGAGATTGTATAACTCGATTATACCAAAAAATATTGCATTTTCTAAAACCGGACAAACCCTCTCAAAATAAAAAGCTGCAGATCACGGTACACGCCATATTTGCGACTTCTCAGCACTCGCCAGTTTTAAAAAGTGCTAAAAAAAAAGGGGAGCGTTTACCGGAAGTCGTCTCCACCTTTTTGAACTCATTTCCGTCAAATTTTGTCAGAAATTAAATTTTCCGTCTTTAGGACAGTTCAAAATGCGCGCAATTTATTAGGCGGCGCGCAGCGCAATATATTTGTGCGGCAATTTACTCCCAACTCACGTTTTTTTTTTACATTGCGTATGAAACGGCGGTCCTCATAAATCTTCCCTTTGTGTCCACAGCGTCCGTACCACAACGTGTGACCATTCAGGACGATGATAAACAGGACTGGCATTGGAGGTGTGACCAGGGTAATTAAACGGGTTGGGGATTTTTTTTGCGCAAAATTACTGCATGCCACAACATCTTATTATCCTCCTCTTCCTAATCTGTATGTAAGACACGATGCAGAATTTATAAGAAAAACCTGATCTTAATAGGAGCTCGGAATAAAGGATGAAGGCGGTGCGGGGGATGGGATACGTAAACAATACAATGGATGCCGGTGTTTTAAGGCAAATGACAGAGAGTAGAAGGAGATGACGGATTACTGTGCGCCGTTGGCTCGTTAGTGGAGGGTTTCCGGCGACGTGCAGCGGGCTGTAAGCCGCAGGTCTAGCAGTGAGATGATGAGAGTAGTGATGATTGACAACCCGGCTATCTGCGGCTGCAGATTCATTGGGAAGTGCTCGACCCCCGCGGCGGCCCGTCAGGACATTAGCGGTGATCTCGGCCTGATCCGTCCATAATAAAGCTCAGCGGCAATCATCTCGTCTCCCGCTAATCAGGAAAGGTTTCAGAATAAGAACTGCTGAAGAAATACAAATCCCTATTAAAGGGGAGTTCCATATTCAGCAAAGGGTTATTCATTGTAGAATAAAAAGTTATAATATTTTCTAATATACTTTCTGTATCAATTATTTACGATTTTCAAGATCTCTGCTTGCGGTCATTCAACAGGCACTTACAAAAATCTGTCCTGGCCAAGTGATGAGCAATGCACCTGCGTGTCCGTTATGTGATGGACGTTGCTCGTTACGTGACAACTCTGATAACTGTACTGTAACAAAGCCTACACCTGTGTCAGCTTATTATGCATTAGAAGTAATTAAAGGATACTATCGAATGAAGGCAAGCAGAGATCTTATAAAGTATATTGGAGAAGGTTCTAACTTTTCATTATACAAATAACATTTATTTGCCGTATCTGTAGTACACCTTTAAAGGGTTGGTCATAAGATGCAATACCAGACCCAACCAATGAAAATAAGTGGCGCTGTTTCTGGGAAAAATTATCCCAATTCTAGAATGATTAAAAATGAGACAACCCGGGGATGTCAAGCAGCATAAATATTACTTTACTTGTAAAGGTCTTTGAACGTAGCTCCTCTGCGTGTTACAGTGTCTAAACAAAAAAAAGTCTTAGAAAAATGTACCTAAATCTATCACCAGTTCTGTGTCCAGACTGTAAAAGAAAGCAGCTCTCTCTCTCTCTCTCTCTCTGCGGCTGGGCAAGTAACTCGAAAAATAATCAAATTCGAAATTCAGAGCAATTAATCGTCATCTTGCGAATTTCGGTTTTATCAATTACTTTCTCCCGGCTTAAACTGTATCGGCATCTTCAGGACACAGATACAGCTGAATCCAGTGGTAGAACACGGGGACCATTCACTATGTATCGCCGGACACCAGGCAGTGACGTCATCGCGCCCGACTGTGCCGAACTGCACAGACCAGAGGTATCTCCTCCACTCGTCATTGGAACGGGGTTAGGCGAGTACGTATATTATTATTTTGATCATGTACTATTGGGGGCATTATACAGCGGGGGGCAGCTATGGGGGAGTTATGGGGGCATTATACAGCGGGGGGCAGCTATGGGGGAGTTATACTATAGAGGCAGCTATGGGGGCATTATACTATAGAGGCAGCTATGGGGCATTTTACTGTGTGGAGGACAGTTATGGGGGGGGGCATTATACGGTGTAGGGGCAGTGTCGGGGTATATTATATAAAGTAGTATACAGCAGGCTCAGGGGATAAATATTAACTCAATGGCGGAGCATAGGGGGCGTGTTATGCAAAAAGGGGTGAGGCCTAAATAATTGTTCAATAATCGTAATCAATGTTACATCTTCAATTAATCGGTCATAATTGCGCAGCCCTAGGTCTCTCCCCCCGTCACAGCCGGACAATCTCAAAGCACCAGTATGAACGCGGGTCCGTCATCAGACTACGCTGCCCTATAATAATGGGACAGGTCCGCTCTCCTATTAACCCAAAACATCCAGTGTATTCATGAGGGGGCGCTCCTCCGGCTTCCCCCTACCCTCCTCACAGTGATTGTCGGCTGGCTGCTGTGAGGAGCGGGGGAGGCGCGTCCCCTCTTGAATACACGGGATGTTTTGGGTTAATAGGAGAGCGGACCTATTCTTTAATCCCTCTTATTAGCCAAACTGAATAATATTTTGTCTGACGTTTCGAGCTCATAGGAGGACGGTCCTGCGTCTTATATACGGCACCATAGTCTGAGGACAGATCCGCTTGAAGCTCCGTCTGAAGTTACGAAAACTTCTCAGTGACGATTACCTTTTCTACCTGGAGTATCAGGTTTTATGCTCTGAACAGTATCAGACTGGGATCTTTCTTTCGGCTCTCACTTGCAGCTCCTCCTCCCTCTCTCACACAGACACAGAACCAGGAAGTCAAACTTTTCATCCGACTTCAAAACGAGCGCTGCAGCCCGATTATTGCGCCTACAGCTTTGAGCCTGGTATCGTTTGAAAGATAAGATTTGGGGCATTAATATGATCCCAAAGTATACGCTATTCATGGCAAGCGTTTAAAACATGACGTATTACATACGTATTGGTCAGTAAAAGGGTTAAAATATTCCTTGCCGATTACCCGGTACAATCGTCGCATTTAATAAGCGACTGTGCGAGAAAATGTAAAAGAATTTCGTATTTTTTTGTGAAAAGTTATCGACAAGAAAATCATTCCGGCGACTTACGCGAGCGTTTCCCTTCATCACAATTTTCAACATCTTTGCTTCCAGACAGTGAATAGAGAAACAGATTTTAGATTCGAGGCTGAAAACTTGCGCCAAACTAGTCTTCATCACACAGCTGTAGCTTTGTTGTAATGTATTAGTAGGATTAATAATCTGACTTGAATACAACAGCAGCACAAATCTCTCTCCTGTCCTGGACTCCAGGCTGACCGCTCCGATCTTTATGTAAAAAAAACACGAAGTTGCGGGTGGCCGCCCATTTCCGCAAAGTCTAGTATTTCATGGCGCCTATCGGTCGACCACGTGACATGTTTGCACCAAGTCCACCGGAGCGAGAGCAGCTTTTTTTGTCAGTAGTTCTCGGGGACCCTCCTTTATGATGTCCATAGGCCCTAATATTTTGGAAGACCCCTTTAAGTATAGGACATTAATGCTTTCAATTAGTGACCGATGCTCTTTAAGACAATATTCAAATGAGGCCAAATCCTATAAAAAAAACGGGATAACACTTTCCCACCTCGTTATTAAGATATGCAAATATATGCGGACACCGGACGGCAGCGATGCCTCCAATGGCCGAGTTATAATGTAAATGGAATAATCTCCAGCTTTTATAATGCAATCATTTAACAATACCTTCCCCAGACATGGGAATACGGCAGGATTATTAAACGGGGAGGGGCTTGTAATCTACATATGATTTCCATAATCCCACATCTCATATTACACAACACTAGGAAAAGATCAGGAGCCAAAATCACTTTGGCCTGCACTTTACACAAGATCAGATTACTATATAAGGCCCCATGCACACGACCGTAAAAAATCTCCGCAATTACGGACCCATTCAGTTCTATTGGCCGCGGACAGGTGTCCGTGGCGTAGAACAGATTTGGGAATTACGGAGCATGTTCTATTTTTTTGTATTTTACGGGCCGTGCTCCCATACTTTGTATGGGAGAACGGGCCGAAAATGCGGGCTGCAATCGCGCCTAAGGCCCCACGCACACGACCGTAGATTTCATCTATCCGTAATACTGTCCGTAAATACGGATCCGCAGTCATTCATAGCCACCCGTCAAACATCCGCATATACGGAAAGGTGTCCGTAAATACGGTTCGTAATGCATCCGTATTTTTGGATCCACAAAAAAATAAAAATTAAATAAAAAAACAGGGAGGAATCTATGGTAATCGCCGGGCGTCAGCAATGCTTCCGTAATTACAGAAGCGCCTATAGACTTATCTGGGGAGTCTGTGTCGTAATTACGTAATTCCGTAATTACGGACGGCTGTGGATGTGCACCCATAGCGGTCTGTAATTACGGAAGAGTTGCTAGGCGACGCCAGGTTTGCAGATGTTGTACATCATTTGTGGTTTTCGTCTTTTTGTCGCACCGTATATACGGATGCACTATGGACCGTATTTGCGGGTACCGTTCAGTTTATGCGGATAACGACGGATCCACCATTAACAATAAGGAGACAGCTCAGCTCCTCCTCCCCCTCCCTGCACAGTGATTACTGCCCATGAGGCAGAGCATGCTCACTACACTCTCCCATAGAAGTCAATGAGTCCAATTCTTCTGTCCGGCAGAAACTCAGACAACTTGAAAATACAATTAAAAAAATTAAATCAGAAAAAAATAAAAATAATAATTAGACAGAGTAGAGTATATTTCTATATTTATTTTTAATTAAAAAAGTAGAAGGCTGTGCAGAATCGTGCCGTTCCCTGTTGAGGCTCCCACGCGATGACGCGTCACCTGGCAGAAGTGATATCAGGCGAATATATAGAATAGTTATTTTAATCATTGTAAACCCGCACAGTCGAGCTAAACTGGACCATATTTATGCAGGGGGTAGGCGAATATATGTACGGCCATGGGAAACATCCCAAATATCTTCCTCAGCAGAGGTTATATTACTAGAATTTCACATTAGAGGACAGCAAAAAAAAAAATAATTCATAACAAAACATTAAAAAAAACACCCTAATTATCTAAAAACAGTAAAAAAAAAAAAAAAAAAAATATATAATAATAAGAATATAATACGTTGAGCGGAGTAGCCCAGTAGGGCCCGGGCGCAATGTTCACCGTGTACTGCCGGGCCAAGAAACGCTCATCCATTAATCCTTTTCATAACGCTTGTAGACTTGTTCGTTACAGGGAGGGGGGGGGGGGGGAGATCAGTCAAAAGCTACAAAAACAAAAAGTTGCATCTCACCTTCTGCGTTCCTGCCGGACGGCACCAGTGGTCTGAGTGGGACAATGAGGTGGTCGGGCTTCAGACCTTCTTTGGTGTGATTTTCTGTAACGTGTAACAGCAGCTCCGAGTGGCTGGGAGAGAACAGGTTACACAGCTTACACATGTAGATGGAGCCTAGAAAGACAGAAGTAGTAACGAGTTACGCAGCGCAGTAGTAAAGAAGTCCTCAGAGGATACACTGGGCACGGCCTCCCCAAAATATACACCGATCAGCCAGGACATGAAGACCGTCCGGTGAAGTGAATAGCACTGATGATCTGGTCACAAGGGGGGGGGGGGGGGGAGGGGGTATATATCAGGCGGCAAGTGACCAGTCAGTTCTTAATGATGTTGGAAGCAGAAAAAATGGAGAAGTATAAAAATCTGAGCGACTGACCGGGACCAAATGGTGATGTGAAGACGACTGGGTCACAGCAACTCCAAAACAGCCGGTCTTGTGGGGTGTTGCCGGTATACAGTGGTTAGTACCTACCAAAAGTGCTCCAAGGAAGGTCAACCGGTGACCGGCGAGAGGGCACCCAAGGCTCATGGGTAATGGGTAATGAAGTACAGCTCGTCTGGTCCGATCCCACAGAAGAGCTACTGTAGCATAAACTGCTGAAAAAGTTACTTCTCGCTATGATAGAAAGGTGTCAGAACACGCAGAGCATCGCAGCTGGTCGTATATGGGGCTGTGTAGCCGCGGATCGGTCAGAGTGCCCATGCTGATCCCTGGAACCTGAACCGATCACAAACGCCGCCGAGTCCAATATGTGAATGGAGCGGCACTGCGCACACCCGGCCGCCACTCTATACACGTTCTATGGGCCTGCCGGAGATAGAGCGCACGGCACGCGGCTATCTCCGGCAGTACCAACAAAAGCGGTGGCCCATCATGTGCAGTACCGCTCCATTCACATATTGGATTTGGGACGTTGTGTTCGGTGGGGGTCCCAACGATTTCCTATGGAAAGGCGATTCATGTTCTTATCAGGAAAACCCCCTTAAGTTCCCCAGTGAGGTACATTTAACCTGCCCTAGGGGTTAGAACGTAGCGATTACATGACAAGTGACGTATAACAACCTCTTATTGGGGGTATAAAAGATTTGCAGCATGAACACACATATTTAGACCTCTGTTCACACTAGCGTCATGGCTTACGTTTAAACTGGATACCATGGATGCAAACAGGGACAGCGGGAAGAAGCGGGGGAGATAGAGTAATAGAGTAAGCAAAAATGTGCCAGAATCGAGACACAAAACGTGGCAAGAAACTGGCGTACAAGCCTTGCGCCAAATTTATTACACACCTTTTAAAACCGGTTTGAAAAGGGTCTAGAAAAAGCGGTGCAGCCTAAAAGAGTCGTAAAAAAGCACCAGATTTATTAACTGCGCGCACTATTTTTTTGGCACAAAATTTTGATAAAGTCCTTCAACCAATAGGCGTAAGGAAGAAAAAAAAAAACAGTCTACATGTCTAGAAAGATGCGCCAAATTTTTTATACTGTGTGCGATATTGTGACACATCTGGCGCACTTCCTGCCAGTCTGGTCTAGATTTACCCCGTCTATCAGTATATTAACAAACCTCCTCCTTTGATTTTTTATGGGTTCTATTAAGGTTTCCGTCATTCTGATGGCAAGAATAGTGCAGCATGCACCGCAATACTGGAGGCAACCCCAGACAGAGGAGGCGCTGTACGGGAACAAAGCCTTTAACCCCTTCTCGACATCCGCCGTATATATACACACGGCAGAGTTCGGGCGGTCAAGTATTTGAGCGGGTCCATGGGCTGAGCGGGTGCCATAAGTTCAGTGTGTCAGCGGTATGAAACAGCCAACACTTCAGCGCAATGAGCGGAATCCGCTCGTTTAACCCCTTAGATGCCGCAATCAAAAGCGACTGCAGCATCGAAACCATTAAAAAAAAAAAAAAAAAAAAAAAAAGAGGGTCGGCCCCGCGACTTTGCATCGCAGAATATGGACACACAAAATAAATTGTAGCAATTATTTTTTGCCTTGTAAAAGTAGTAAAACAGAACAAAAAATAAATATAAAAATTTTGTATCTCTGATCGCATTGACCCGCAGAATAAATTTAAAGGGGTTATCCAGACACTAAAAATTGATGGACTATCCTCAGATTGGCCCATAATAGCCGATGGGTCGGGGTACGACTCCTGGGACCCCCCGCCGATCAGCTGTTGTGAAGGGGGTGCTGCACTCGTAAGAGCGCTCCTTCCCCTTCGTTTCTTCTTGCTCACTGTGAATCGTCGACATGGATGTAGCGGCGATCCAAGGGTTTTGTAGCCTTCTCCCATTCACTTCACGGGGACAAAAAGGCTGCAATACCTATAAATCACCACTACATCAATGTCGCCGATTCACAGTGAGCAAGAAGAAACTAAGGGGAAGGAGCGCTCATACGAGTGCAGCACCCCCTTCACAACAGCTGATCGGCGCGGGTCCCAGGAGTCAAACCTTGACCCATCAGCTATTGATGGCCTATTCTGAGGATAGTTCATAATTTTTTAGAGACTGGATAACCCCTTTAACATGTCGTTTTTACTGCACGGTGAACGTCGTAAAAACTAAACCCCCCAAAAAAAAAGAAGAATGGAGGAATCACCATTTTTTCCCACTTCAAAGAAATTTTTTCTGAAAAACTATAACTCGTCCCGTGAAAAAAATAAAAAAAGGAACCCCTAATACAGCTACGCTGACAGAAAAAAAAAAAAAGGGGGGGGGGGGTTATGGCTTTTAGAAGGCAGGGAGGTAAAAGCGAAACTGAAAAAAAATCAATAAAAAAAAATAAATCTAAAATTGGCCTGATCATGAAGGGGTATGACCAAAATGAATAATTATTGTCAAGCGAAAATCCTAAAAAATAGAGGAAAGGGGTTAAACGTGTATTTGCATTCATTACACCCATTGTTCCGTCTGGTTTTCCCCCCGCTCTTCTCGTACCTTCATTTATCCTGGAGATGTTGTCGTTGTCGCAGTTGTTCTCTACAGAATGCATTTGGCCGGCAGCTGAACCTCTCCATAGACAGCGGTGGGACCGTCAACACCTGCAGCCTGCAAAATAAATACATCATTTTTGATTAGTGCATCACCGAGGTCTGTACCTGATCTGTGGGGGTCCTACGAGGCTCATCTATTTATTTAAAGGGGGTGTCCAGTTATATATATATATATATATATAAAAACCAATTCCATTCATCTTATTAGTGAATTGTGAGTTAATAGAGGGGGGTCCGCTGTTCAGGATCCTCATCTCTTGGCCAGGGAGGAAGGCGGTTACATAGAGCGTCTCCGGAGGACCTGTATTACACAGACAACCAATTGATATGTATGGACACTTTGTAATGCTTCATTTCTCCTGTGGTGGCGCTGCAGTGAAATTTAAGTGTTATTGCCAGATTACAGCTGATCGCTGGGGTCCCAGCAGGGGAACACTTTGTGATGAGCTCAGTGTTAAGGGATCCTTGTAATAAGTAGGGATTGTCTAAAGCGGAGAACCCCTTTAAATGGATATTGCAAAGACGACTTGTATAACATGCCAAATCCGAGCATGAACGAGGTCCTGTGTTAACTTACTCAATAGAGAGGTATGAACGGACTCAAGGTCACCAATCACCAATAATGAATGGAAGTGCTGTAGTTTCTCTAACTTCTATTAAAGCGCACCTCCAGCTATAAATTTAAAACGGACTGTGTTCCGGAGTTCTTATGTGCAGTATTTCTTTTTTAAGCACCTTCAGAGTGGAAACCCTTAAAGGAGGAGTTTCTATCACGAACTTCCAAGGTGGCTCCATGTGGGTGTTACTAACTCAATATAGCGGTGCCCTTAAGCAAGAACAGATAGTAGAAGGGTTTGACTACATAATCCTGTGTACACTTTAATAGAAATCGATAGTAGGAGGGGGCGGGGGGGGCAGGGAGATTTTTGTGTACAGAAGTAAATATATATGCTGGGTGACAGGGTGACCAAAAGGCAGCTACTACAGTTTCCAAAATGTCGGACTGTGGTGTAAATTACTTGTTCCAAGTTACAGTGAAAAGACAAAACTGCTGTTATATATCCCAACTGCTGCGTGACAGGATTGTACAAGGGCAGGAGACCACCAGACTGACTACCCCAGGACCCCGATGGCTTTATCAGGGGGAGGAGCTATATCAGGGTGACAACAGCATTAGGTTACAGGGTTGTCAACTGAGGCAATGCCAAGATTTTAGAACAGTGATTAATAGAAAAATACATAAACAAGATAAATTCCTTAAATCTGGCTCTTGATGGTCCATAAATCCTGATAATTGGGTATGGGGAAAAAACAAACAAAACAAAACACATAGAAGTAGAGTATTTCTATAACCTACAACCTCTGTGAAACGTAAGGTCAACCTTTGGCCCCTCAATACTTTAGCGAATTGCATAAGTAGCCATTAATAAATGAATAAAGGACCTTGGATAATATTCATCAAGGAGTTCTCCTTTAACTCTTAAAGCCACAGTACTCAGATAAAGTAAATGGAGGTGGAGACACCCTTAAAATATACAGAGTACCTCTAAAAAGAAAAAAATACAATGAAAGTCTATTTGGTCAGACAGCGTTATGCCTATGAATATAAAATCCGGTCGTTTTCGGTTATTTACGTTATTGTTAAACCAGGAGACACTTTACGCCTCTTGTTATTCACACAGTGGAATTATCCAGGGATATCGGGAGAAATTATTCAACAAAAACATCACACCTCATCTCACCTTCAACAAAAAAAACAAGATCGCCCGGCTCTATCTAGTGCTCCATGTGCATACAGAGCAGCAGACGTGCCCCACGACACCCTCTGACGTTACCCCCTCATTTATAGACCGCGGTGGAATAAAAAAAAAAAAAGAAGAGATTATATACATGATGAGGATGAAATACAAATGTAAAGTGAACTGGTCATCGGGCGCACCTACGGCAGGGCTGGACATGTTTCAAGCATTCAGCAGCTGGGGGCTTCTGCTCAACGCCAAATGTATAAAGCTGGTGGTATGTAGCTTGTTGCCAGCAGAGGGCGCATCATGAGTGCGTGGGGTAGTTTCAGCTCCATTCTAACTACTGGGGAAGGGGGAAATCAAGTGAGGTGTAAGGGCCTTTTTACACTGGCCAATTGTTGGGCAAACGAGCGTTCACAAAACACTCCTTCCCAATAATTGCCCTGTGTAAAAAGGGTAGCGACCAGCCGATGATCGAGCAAATGCTCGTTGATCGGCTGATCGTATCGTTTAGGCAGAATATTAATGTTGTTGGCAGCACATCTTACAGTGTAACCAGGGGAAGACGCGCTGCCGACATGATGAGAATGTATGGTGACGAGCGATCAGAGTAATGACTTGTCCCCATACATAGCTCCTTGTGACCGGAGCAAACGAGCGCCGATCAACGAGCTGTCTCATTGATCGGCGCTCGTTTACACGGCTCTCGTAGGACCAGTAAAAGAGGACCTTAAGTGTAGGCAGGAATCACCCCTCAACCGAGTCTACAGATTTGCAGCTAGCTTCTAGACCAGACAAAGGTTTGTCCAGGCCTGATCTACGGAGGTATATAAGACAATTGCATATATAGTAACTCCATAACACATTATTAAAATCATTTCCTATGCAAGCAAGATCAATCTCATAATGTAGGGACGAGACTTAAAAACCGTGTTTTAATACCTTACCTAGGCGGAGATATGATCACTTGAAGATACGGGCCCCAAGCCTGAGGCTGCACTACTGAGACATTCTGATGATGACAACAACATGTCCCACGTTGATCTTTTAGGGAGACCTTGTGTGAATTACTGAAACCATTGATGTCCCTACATCAGAGCTGGGTAGGATGTTTGGTGATCAATGACAACGCTGCACCCGTCCAAAATCAGAACAGGAAGTGCGGTCATGAGAATAGCGGGATATGGCACGGCTCCTTCCTCGTTGGTC
The DNA here is from genome assembly GCF_050947455.1 of Rhinoderma darwinii. Taxonomy (NCBI): domain Eukaryota; kingdom Metazoa; phylum Chordata; class Amphibia; order Anura; family Rhinodermatidae; genus Rhinoderma; species Rhinoderma darwinii. The sequence continues at coordinate 12,743,443 of NC_134691.1, read as the reverse complement.
TGGATTACACGGTGGACACTTCTACATGTAGCCCCGGTATCCTACAGTCGGGTCACATTGCCAGTAAAGTTTGTTATATAGACTATAACTTTCTATAATGCGATGCAGAGGGGAAGGCGATCTGTATTTGTAGATGATCGCAGCAGGATTGATTGGTTAGGTCTGCGCTATATGGACAAGATTGGTATAGTAACGCATCCTTAGTACGCTGGTCCATGGAAGTCCTCATCTTTCAGGGCTACAAAGGGATGGTATAAATACATAGACCGGCTTCATTCTCCGTCTTCCGAAAAATGTTCTACTCGGGTGTTGGCGATCTGGGTTCTTAAACCCTGTGGACCCGCCGCTGAGCGCCGGAAGAACCAGACCATCAAGTAAATTCCTGTAAATCCAGCATGGGACTGTCAATCAGATCAGCACTGTCACTTTGCAGCGCTGGAAGAGGAATACACTCACGGATCTGCCGTGCCGGACAATCCGCTAAACACCTGTTAATCTGGCATGGAACTATTTTTGTCCCACACCGGATTAACAGGTTTGTAGGACCGTTACCGAACCTCAAAAAGGGTTTTCCGCAGCCCTCGAAAAGCATATTGCAGAATTCACCTGTCTTTTCCGTCTTTGCTTGTCTAAGTGTCAGTTCTCACTGTATTTCTGCCATTCTATTCATGAATCAGGAAGAACAGGCTGAACAGGGCATTATGTCCCTTCCAGAGTTTAGGAGAACGCCTATGATCAGTAAATCATGCTGGATCGGTAACTGCAATCTATTTGTCCCCATTGACTATCCCTTTAAATTTTAACATGGCGATGTAATAACTTGGAATGGGCCCTTTACCAATAAACAAGCCGCAGTAGAGAACCGGCAGCAACATCTTTATTAATCGTCCTCCGGCCACAATATTCCTCTGCTATTAACTAACGAGCTAGCGGGGAGTTTGCAGGGCGGATTGCTGATACGGGGCAGCGTAATGGAGAATAAATTACCGGCGGCGGCGCAGAGATTCTTCATCTGAATGATCTGGACTGCAAATTGAACTGGAATTTCATCTTCTATGAGCACTAACTGGATTTCAGAGGGACGAGATATCAATACAGTGTGACACGAAGGCAGAGCGGCAAATTGATGTCAATTACGAGGCGGCGAGAAGCCGGAGACACATTTCATCCGTGGGGCGCGGTATTCTACGCAGTGCTAATATCCGACGTACAGGAAAAATGGATGAGGGTCACATGAATAACGCCCCCTATTTAGAAGGAACGTGTAGATACAGACACACAGCAGACTTCCTTTAGTCCGCCATTAAAAAGGATTATTCTGGATTGGCGGACCGTCATAGACCAGCAAATAAAACGTAAAGACGCAGCGCAAAATTACCGATTTTGCAACGCCAAAGGTACACAGCAAAATCAGCAACATAATAGGCGTGCTGAGGATTTGGAAGTCCATCGAGTGTCCTCACAACGACAAGGCATTGCATGCCCAAGGTCGAGGTCTCTTTCCCGGTTGCCCGCACTAGTCCCTGCCACGTGGATTAGTAGATGTAGGAGATGACAGCCGCTGACCGCTCAAGAGGTCCAACTAATGCTCGGACGTCATTACATTTAGGTCCAACCAATGCACTGATGGCCGTCATTACATTTAGGTCAGACAGGTTTGTAACGATGACTTCCCCAGCAGGTCCACTCCCAGGTCTTACTCTCCACCGATCCTTTTGGTGCCCGTCTCTTTCTTTGTGTTACAGCCGCTTCTTTCTGTGATTCTGCCATGATAAGAAGCCGCTGCCATAGGGGCGGGCAGAGATGGATTTCATAATTTGGACCAAAACCAGAATCATTATTTACTAAAATGGTGAATTCATCTATTAGTCAAGTATCACTACTGCCTGTAATATACTCCAGAGCTGCATTCTTAATTCTGCCGGTTGCTAAAAGGAAACGGTCATTGAGGTTATCAGACTCAACCATAAAAGCTTAGCTGAGCTCCTATAATGCAAGGGGTAGTTTGTTTTTCCTACATCAGATGATTATACAGCCCATGGTGTAAAGAAAACGCTTTACATATACACAATGACTCCACCAGCAGAATAGTGAGTGCAGCTCTGGAGTATAATACAGTATGTAACTTAGGATCAGTACAGGATAAGTAATGTAATGTATGTACACAGTGACTCCACCAGCAGAATAGTGAGTGCAGCTCTTGAGTATAATACATGATGTAACGCAGGATCAGTAATGTAATGTATGTACATAGTGACTCCACCAGCAGAATAGTGAGTGCCGCTCTGGAGTATAATACAGGATGTAACTCAGGATCAGTGCAGGATAAGTAATGTAATGTATGTACACAGTGACTCCACCAGCAGAATAGTGAGTGCAGATCTGGAGTATAATACAGGATGTAACTCAGGATCAGTAATGTTATGTATGTACACAGTGACTCCACCAGCAGAATAGTGAGTGCAGCTCTGGAGTATAATACAGGATGTAACTCAGGATCAGTGCAGGATAAGTAATGTAATGTATGTACACAGTGACTCCACCAGCAGAATAGTGAGTGCAGCTCTGGAGTATAATACAGGATGTAACTCAGGATCAGTACAGGATAAATAATATAATATATGTACACAGTGACTCCACCAGCAGAATAGTGAGTGCAGCTCTGGAGTATAATACAGGATGTAACTCAGGATCAGTACAGGATAAGTAATGTAATGTATGTACACAGTGACTCCACCAGCAGAATAGTGAGTGCAGCTCTGGAGTATAATACAGGATATAACTCAGGATCAGTACAGGATAAGTAATGTAATGTATGTACACAGTGACTCAAACATCTTGTGTAGATCAATCCGCGGACATGCTTACGGAGGAGCTCTGGCAATGAGAGAGAATAAGCTCTATTGATTTTTGCCATACACTTAATGATCTCTTGTTTCCAAGAATCATTTCCAAACACGCTATTAGGGCATTCGGAGTTAAAAAGAGGACCATCAGCCATTTGGGGGTCTTTATATTTGCCAGAGTAGAGATGAACTATAAATAGTTTCTTTCTAGGGGACCTGGCACGTCACAGCTCTTCATTGAATTCCATGTTTCCTCAGTCCCATCCCCCCGGTGTATAACATCCGGTACTCGCCCTGCAGTCCCTTACGGACATTAGTGATAGGACGGGTCGTTGTAAAGAGCTCGATGGATTCCTGGGCGGTCCAGTAATAGGACGCCACCGTTGTAACAAGTCAGTACCTGACATTTCTTCCCTCCTAGATATTCCACCATCATCTGTGAGTTATTGTAAAGTGGAAGAAACCGCAGCAACTCAGCCACGAAGTGCAGACCACGTAATGTTACAGAGCGGCGGCGCCGAGGAGCAAGTGAAGAAAAGTCACCAACGCTCTGCTGACTCAATACCAGAGGAGGTCTGTACTCTGCAGTTATGAACATCCACACATTGTGCCCGGGAGCTTCATGGCACGAGCCCGAGCAACTGCCTGCCAGCCTTACATCACCAAGCACAATGCCAAGCGTCGGACGGAGAGGTGTAAAGCCTCTGCCAGGAAAATGGGAATCAGGCACCCCCAATTGGGGCTCAGACGTTATAAATCTAAATGATGTGTGAAAGATCAGCGGTGCCTTCTTGTACTATTCTCTTTACTTACCTTACATAGGGATAATCATGTATTATATAGGACTTATGACGTTACACCACACGGGGTATTGTATTGTACTATTCCCCTCCATACACAGCAGAGTTGACAGCTGTACCAGAATTTCTGACACTACTTGATGAGGAATCATCTAGTGCCACCTAGTGTTCGGACAGGAGTAGTGCGCTGGTGTAGATATAAACATTACATCCTCCGTGTATTTATACAGAACCGCGCAGCCTGGAGGCGCAATTAACCTCATTAACCTGTGAAGTACGAGGGAGACGGATTCCTACCTGCCGCTCGCTCAGCCGCATTTCTTCCTTAATCCACTTTTTCACAATCTTATTTACAACCTGCTGAATCCTCATTTTATGGTCAACACCCAAACGTTTAACAGTCAAACACGACCGTGAAGACGCAACGTCCGTATAAAAAGTCATAAAGGAAAATTCTGCACAACTGTATATATCCCATTATAAAAACAGCGTCAACGCCGGGTTCACATATTTATGGAAATGTTGGGCAATTGAAACGGTGATAAGCGCCCAAATATTCAGCGTCCAGTCTGAAACAAGCGCCGGGCTCCTACTGGGCGGAAAACCCGCAGCGTAATCCAGTAGCAGCAGAGTGGATGTCATTTGACCAAACCTCATCCACACGCTGCGTAAAAACGTTCATAAATTTATCTGCGGTGCGGCTTTTAATCCGCAGAATGTCAATTTATGTTGCAGAATCGCTGCTTTTCCGTTGCAGGTTTTGCCCATTGAATTCAACGGAGGAGGTAAAACCCGCAACACGTGGATAAGCTGCGATTCCACCGCAAACATCGCAACTCTCTGCTTCTCCGTCCAGAACGGCCTCCAGGGATAAAGTTTTGTCCCATGTGACTGCTGCAGCCAATCACAGGCTGCAGCGATCACACGGGCTAAAACATCAGTCCATGACGCAGAGAGATGCGTCGCCATGGCTACGGGTAACTCTAAAGAATTTGGTGTCATTTTTCATCTGGAATTCCCTGCGGAGACCAGGGCGGATACACGGTGTGCTTCCATGCAGCGTATCTGCCCTGTGTGAACATACAAGAAGGGTTCTGCTCCTCTGCCACAAGTTTAATATATCATAAATTGCCCATAATTAAAGAGAACTGAAAAACTCCCTTAATCTTTCTGTCCTTACTGATGTAGCTGGACATGATTATATAAGTATAATTATTTGCCAAATCCAACAAATTTATCTGTTGCCAATATTATAGTAGTTATATTCTTGTATATAGGGGCAGTATTATAGTAGTTATATTCTTGTATATAGGGAGCAGTATTATAGTAGTTATATTCCTGTACATAGGGGGCAGTATTATAGTAGTTATATTCTTGTACATAGGGGGCAGTATTATAGTAGTTATATTCTTGTATATAGGAGCAGTATTATAGTAGTTATATTCTTGTATATAGGGGCAGTATTATAGTAGTTATATTCTTGTATATAGGGGGCAGTATTATAGTAGTTATATTCTTGTATATAGGGGGCAGTATTATAGTAGTTATATTCTTGTATATAGGGGGCAGTATTATAGTAGTTATATTCTTGTATATAGGGGGCAGTATTATAGTAGTTATATTCTTGTATGTAGGGGCAGTATTATAGTAGTTATATTCTTGTATGTAGGGGCATTATTATAGTAGTTATATTCCTGTACATAGGGGGCAGTATTATAGTAGTTATATTCTTGTATATAGGGGGCAGTATTATAGTAGTTATATTCTTGTATATAGGGGGCAGTATTATAGTAGTTATATTCTTGTATATAGGGGGCAGTATTATAGTAGCTATATTCTTGTATATAGGGGCAGTATTATAGCAGTTATATTCTTGTATATAGGGGGCAGTATTATAGTAGTTATATTCTTGTATATAGGGGCAGTATTATAGTAGTTATATTCTTGTATATAGGGAGCAGTATTATAGTAGTTATATTCTTGTATATAGGGGCAGTATTATAGTAGTTATATTCTTGTACATAGGGGGCAGTATTATAGTAGTTATATTCTTGTATATAGGGTCAGTATTATAGTAGTTATATTCTTGTATATAGGGGGCAGTATTATAGTAGTTATATTCCTGTATGTAGGAGTAGTATTATAGTTGTTATATTCTTGTATATAGGGAGCAGTATTATAGTAGTTATATTCTTGTATATAGGGGCAGTATTATAGTAGTTATATTCTTGTATATAGGGGCAGTATTATAGTAGTTATATTCTTGTATATAGGGGCAGTATTATAGTAGTTATATTCTTGTATATGGGAGGCAGTATTATAGTAGTTATATTCTTGTATATATGGTCAGTATTATAGTAGTTATATTCTTGTATATAGGGGGCAGTATTATAGTAGTTATATTCTTGTATATAGGAGCAGTATTATAGTAGTTATATTCTTGTATATAGGAGCAGTATTATAGTAGTTATATTCTTGTACATAGGGAGCAGTATTATAGTAGTTATATTCTTGTACATAGGGAGCAGTATTATAGTAGTTATATTCTTGTATATAGGGGTAGTATTATAGTAGTTATATTCTTGTATATAGGGTCAGTATTATAGTAGTTATATTCTTGTATATAGGGGGCAGTATTATAGTAGTTATATTCTTGTATATAGGGAGCAGTATTATAGTAGTTATATTCTTGTATATAGGGGGCAGTATTATAGTAGTTATATTCTTGCATATATGGGGCAGTATTATAGTAGTTATATTCTTGTATATAGGGGCAGTATTATAGTAGTTATATTATTGTATATAGGAGGCAGTATTAAAGTAGTTATATTATTGTATATAGGGGCAGTATTATAGTAGATATATTGCTGTACATAGGGGGGCAGTATTATAGTAGTTATATTTGTAATGATAGGGGTAGGGAAACGGACAAGTGAGCCCTAATCTACCCGCCACTCTGTCCCTGCCTACTTGCAACGACCCGCCCTAGGCGACGGGGTACAACTGGGCGGCGGTCCCTACGCTCAGTAAGTGCACGAGACAAAACATACAAGGGAATATAAAGCAAAGGGAAAGGGGCAGTTGCCCACGGCAACACCGTGAGCAACAGAGTGGTGAACGAGCCAAGTAAAACCAGGAGAGCACGAGGTACCAAACGCAGAGCAGGAGAGTAGTCAGAAAGCCAGGGTCAGAATGGAGCAGGATCAAATTGTTAGGAGCTGTAGCTGGGCCAGGAAACCACACGAGAAGAATCACAAACAAGGAGGAACAGGAAAGACAGGTATAAATAGACAGAGGGCGGGAGCTAGCTGAGTCTGGCCAGGCTGCGATAAGCTCTCCCACTCCTAAGCCTGCCAGCCTGAGTGGTGGAAGCTAGAGTCAGTCTCAGAGAGATAGACTCAGGTGAAGACTGATTACCTGAGGAAGTTAACCCCGAAGCTGTGCCTGGCAGATCCTTTACAATATTCTTGTATATAAGGGCAGTAGTATAGTAGTTATATTCTTGTATATAGGGACAGTATTATAGTAGTTATATTCTTGTACATAGGGGCAGTATTATAGTAGTTATATTCTTGTACATAGGGACAGTATTATAGTAGTTATATTCTTGTATATTGGGGCAGTATTATAGTAGTTATATTCTTGTATATAGGGGCAGTAATATAGTAGTTATATTCTTGTATATAGGAGCAGTATCATAGCAGATATATTCTTGTATATAGGGGCAGTATTATAGTAGTTATATTCTTGTATGTAGGTGGCAGTATTATAGTAGTTATATTCTTGTATATAGGGGCAGTATTATAGTAGTTATATTCTTGTATATAAGGGGCAGTATTATAGTAGTTATATTCTTGTACATAGGGGCAGTATTATAGTAGTTATATTCTTGTATATAGGAGCAGTATTATAGTAGTTATATTATTGTATATAGGAGCAGTATTATAGTAGTCATATTCTTGTATATAGGGGGCAGTATTATAGTAGTCATATTCTTGTATATAGGAGCAGTATTATAGTAGTCATATTCTTGTATATAGGGAGGAGTATTATAGTAGTTATATTCTTGTATATAGGGGGCAGTATTATAGTAGTTATATTCTTGTATATAAGGGCAGTAGTATAGTCGTTATATTCTTGTATATAGGGGCAGTATTATAGTAGTTATATTCTTGTATATAGGGGCAGTATTATAGTAGTTATATTCTTGTATATAGGGGGCAGTATTATAGTAGTTATATTCTTGTATATAGGGGGCAGTATTATAGTAGTTATATTCTTGTATATAGGGGCAGTATTATAGTAGTTATATTCTTGTATATAGGGGGCAGTATTATAGTAGTTATATTCATGTATATAGGGGCAGTATTATAGTAGTTATATTCTTGTATATAGGGGCAGTATTATAGTAGTTATATTCTTGTATATAGAGGGCAGTATTATAGTAGTTATATTCTGGTACATAGGAGCAGTATTATAGTAGTTATATTCTTGTATATAGGAGCAGTATTATAGTAGTTATATTCTTGTATATAGGGGGCAGTATTATAGTAGTTATATTCTTGTATATAGGGGCAGTATTATAGTAGTTATATTCATGTATATAGGGGCAGTATTATAGTAGTTATATTCTTGTATATAGGGGCAGTATTATAGTAGTTATATTCTTGTATAAAGGGGCAGTATTATAGTAGTTATATTCTTGTATATAGGGGGCAGCATAGTAGTTATATTCTTGTATATAGGCGCAGTATTATAGTAGTCATATTCTTGTATATAGGGAGCAGTATTATAGTAGTTATATTCTTGTATATAGGGGGCAGTATTATAGTAGTTATATTCTTGTATATAGGGGCAGTAATATAGTAGTTATATTCTTCTATATAGAGGGCAGTATTATTGTAGTTATATTCTTGTATATAAGGGGCAGTATTATAGTAGTTATATTCTTGTATATAGGGGGCAGTATTATAGTAGATATATTCTTGTATATAGGGGCAGTATTATAGTAGTTATATTCTTGTATGTAGGTGGCAGTATTATAGTAGTTATATTCTTGTATATAGGGGCAGTATTATAGTAGTTATATTCTTGTATATAGGGGCAGTAGTATAGTAGTTATATTCTTGTATATAAGGGGCAGTATTATAGTAGTTATATTCTTGTACATAGGGGCAGTATTATAGTAGTTATATTCTTGTATATAGGAGCAGTATTATAGTAGTTATATTCTTGTATATAGGGGGCAGTATTATAGTAGTCATATTCTTGTATATAGGCGCAGTATTATAGTAGTCATATTCTTGTATATAGGGGGCAGTATTATAGTAGTTATATTCTTGTATATAGGGGCAGTAATATAGTAGTTATATTCTTCTATATAGAGGGCAGTATTATAGTAGTTATATTCTTGTGCATAGCGGGCAATATTATAGTAGTTATATTCTTGTATATAGGGGCAGTATTATAGTAGTTATATTCTTGTATATAGGGGCAGTATTATAGTAGTTATATTCTTGTATATAGGAGCAGTATTATAGTAGTTATATTCTTGTATATAGGGGGCAGTAATTATAGTAGTTATATTCATGTATATAGGAGCAGTATTATAGTAGTTATATTCTTGTATATAGGGAGCAGTATTATAGTAGTTATATTCTTGTATATAGGGGCAGGATTATAGTAGTTATATTCTTGTATAAAGGGGCAGTATTATAGTAGTTATATTCTTGTATATAGGGGGCAGCATAGTAGTTATATTCTTGTATATAGGGGCAGTATTATAGCAGTTATATTCCTGTATATAGGAGCAGTATTATAGTAGTTATATTCTTGTATATAGGAGCAGTATTATAGTAGTTATATTCTTGTATATAGGGGGCAGTATTATAGTAGTTATATTCTTGTATATAGGGGGCAGTATTATAGTAGTTATATTCTTGTATATTGGAGTGGTATTATAGTAGTTATATTCTTGTATATTGGAGTGGTATTATAGTAGTTATACTCCTGTATATAGGGGGCAGTATTATAGTATCTCTGAGTAGAAGACTGGGTTCACACAGTTTTTTTGCAGGTGGAAAATCTGACTCAAAATTCAGTTTTGCAGCGTTTTTCGCCCGCGGCCATTGAGCACCGCAGGCAAAAAACCGCCCCGAAATACGCTTTCTCTGCCTCCGATTGATGTCAATGGGAGGTCAGAGGCGTAAACGCCTGGAGATAGGGCAGGTCCCTTCTTTTGAAAAAAAACTGCTCACGGGAAAATAACGCCTCCGCCTCCCATTGAAATCAATGGGAGGCATTTTCGGACATTTTTTGACTCGTTTTCCGACACAGTTTCCGCGTAAAAAAACTCATTGTGAACTCCCCCTTAGGCTATGTTCACACGGAGTATTTTGCCGAGTTTTTTGACGCGGAAACCGCGTCACAAAACTCGTCAAAAACGGCCCGAAAATGCCTCCCATTGATTTCAATGGGAGGCGTCGGCGTCTTTTTCCCGCGAGCAGTAAAACTGCCTCGCGGGAAAAAGAAGCGACATGCCCTATCTTCGGGCGTTTCCGCCTCTGACCTCCCTTTGACTTCAATGGGAGGCAGAGAAAGCGTATTTCGCGGTGTTTTATGCCCGCGGCGCTCAATGGCCGCGGGCGAAAAAAGCCGCGAAAAACTCCAAAACGGAATTTTGAGGCAGATATTCCTCCTGCAAAATACTCCGTGTGAACATAGCCTTAGGCTATGTCCACACGCTTACTAAAAAAAAACTGAAAATACGGAGCTGTTTTTAAGGGAAAACAGCTCCTGATTTTCAGCCGTTTTTTTAAGCAAGCGCGCATTTTTCACTGTTTTTTGCGGCCGTTTTTGGAGCTGTTTTTCTATTGAGTCAATGAAAAACGGCTCCCAAAATGGCTCGAGAAGTGACATGCACTAAGTTATCGCAGACGTTTTTAACGTGGCCGTTTTTCAAAACAGGCGCGTAAAAAAAACGCCCTGTCGGAACAATGGGCAGATGTTTGGAGGTGTTCTGCTTCCTATTTTTCGGCCGTTTTTCAGCAGTTTACGGACTGAAAAACGGGCGAAAGCAAGCCGTGTGAACATGCCCTTACTGTTAAATGAATAGAAAAATATAAAATATTCGAGATTCAAATCTAAAAATCGCCCAAAGTGTTGAAAAAAAAAGCTAGAATTTATTTTTGGGCAAAATTGCCCAGCTCTAATATATATATATATATATTTATTTTTTAATTTTTTTTACTCCAGAAATAAAGCCACAAGACGTATGCTCCTCCAGCCCCCTCCAGTGGTAACACGGGCTCACTGCAGCCTCTCAGACATGTAAGATTTGCTTGTAATCAAGTTAGACACGGGCGGTCGTCTTATCCTCTGGAGAGGCCACAATGAGGAATTAGGGAATGAACTATCATGTCACGGCTCGGATACACATCCATGTGTCTGCACGCACTGAACAACCGGACACCCGCATCTGTCCACCCCAGTCCCTGGCTCCCAAGTAAGTTTCCCAGTACATTATATGGAGCAATGAAAAACTACAACTTGTCCCGCAAGAAACAAGCCCTCATACGGCAATATTGCCGGAAAAAAAACCTGCTAACTGCTAGACCGCAGTGAGGAAGAAATTAAACGGAGTAGCGAGCGCACGCTGGACCGCTGCTTTATTCAGAGTCTATGGGACTGACGGATACAGCGCTCAACTGTTTCTGTCAGCCCCACAGACATCGAATAGAGCAGCGAGCGCACGCACAACCGCCGCTCCATTCACGTTCCTCCTCACTGCGGCGTTTTTTTAAATTTTGGAAATAACCCTGTAACAAAAGAGATCCAGCGACGCAGCAGGAAGACACGGGCAGGGGGCTGGGGTGCGGCCGTGACATGGATTTTGAGCAGGGTAAGGGTCAGTTCACATGTAGCGTAAATACTGCAGATTTTTCCGCAGCGGATTTCGTTGTGGAAAACCCGCAGCGTAATACACTAGGAGCAAAGCGGATGAGAAAGAACAAATCTCCTCCGCACGCCGCGTAATTGAGAAGCGGAAAAAATGCTCAGAAATTTACCTACCTGTGCGTTTTTTTATTCCGCAGCACGTCAAATTGTATTTGCGTAATCGCTGCTTATTTGTTACGGGTTTTCCCCATTGATTTTAATAGGGGGTAAAACCTGCAAAAAAATAACAGATGTTGCGGTTTTTTGAAGCAAAATCGCAGTGATTCCGCGGCAAAAAAAAAAAAACGAAACAAAAAATGTAATAAAAAAAAAAAAAAGAAGAATGCTTACCCAGAAGTCTGTGTTTCTTCCTCCAGGCTGGCCTCCTGGGATGACGTTTGTTCCCATGTGACCGCCGCTGCAGCAGTCACATGGCATGAATCATCATCCCAGGAGGCGGAGCTGCAGGAAGACGGAGGGACGCGTCACAATGGATGCCGAAATATGAAGCTTCTTTTTCGGTGCAGTTTTTCATCTAGAATCCCCTGCGGCGAACAGGGCGGATAAACTGCACGCTTTTATGGGTGGATAGGTGTGAACACGGCCCATTAACACATTCAGACGAGCGTCAGGGTATGTGCACACGGCCTATTTTCAGGTGTAATGGAGGCGTTTTACGCCTCGAATTACGCCTGAAAAGACGGCTCCAATACGTCGGCAAACATCTGCCCATTGCTTGCAACGGGTCTTACGATGTTCTGTGCCGACGAGCTGTCATTTTACACGTCGCTGTCAAAATTCGGCGCGTAAAATTACACCCGTGTCAAAGAAGTGCAGGACAATTCTTGGGACGTAATTGGAGCCGTTTTTCATTGACCAGCTCCATTTAACGTCCGTAAAAGACGCAGCGAAAAACACAAGTACATGCAAAAACGCCTGAAAACAGCTCCGTAATTTCAGACGTGTTTGGCGTTGTCGCGTGCACATACCCTAATACTCGTCCGTGTGCTGTGCGTTGAAATCACTCCCAGCACACGGACCCGTGCAATTCCATTCACACATGCGGATGCCACACCGATTCCAATACGCAACGAACACGGACAAAAAAATGCAGGAAAAATGCTGGGTATTTTACGCGCGCAAATCTGACAAGCTCATCTGAATGTAGCCTAAGGGGGTCAGCGGGGGGAGTGGTCCACGGTCCGGCGTTCTGTGTCAATTTATATTGCGTTACGGTCTCAAAAATGTAGGTTTATAAAAATCTGCAATGGTTTCCACATCAAAATGTTAAATCCTCCCCTAAAAATCCAATGTTAACCATTTAGTGACCAGCCTATTTTGGGCCAAAGTGTAGCTAAAAACTTTTTTTTAAAAAAACTTTTGACATGTCAGAAGTTTTGATTGGTGGGGGGCCCGAGCACTGAGACCTCCACCAATCTCTAAAAAAAAAAAAAAAAAAAAAAAAGCGTGAGCGCCGTGACGGGGGTGACGGTCTTTCCTCGGCGCGCTGTATGGGCTCAATAGAAAGTCTTAGAGTCCGTCCACCGCTCACTTGGCTTTCCGAGTAAAATTGATCAGAAACGAAGCAGCGCTGCACTCACCCCTCACCCAAGCTTTGTTTCAGCGATTGCTGGTGGTCTCGTGGATTCCTACCGGTCCAAACTTCTGACATGTCAACAGTTTTTTAAGGGTATGTTCACACGAGGTCATTACGTCCGTAATGGATGGAACGTATTTCGGCCGCAAGTAGTGGACCGAACACAGTGCAGGGAGCCGGGCTCCTAGCATCATAGTTATGTACGATGCTAGGAGTCCCTGCCTCTGCGTGGAACTACTGTCCCGTACTGAAAACATGATTACAGTACGGGACAGTTGTCCTGCAGCGAGGCAGGGACTCCTAGCATCGTACATAAGTATGATGCTAAGAGCCCGGCTCCCTGCACTGTGTTCGGTCCGGTACTTGGGGCCGAAATACGTCCGTCAATTACGGCATAATGACCTCGTGTGAACATACCCTAAAGGTTTAGTTACCCTTTAATGTCAGAGCGATTTTTTTTTTATATATAGTTTTTGGGTTGTCGCATTACTAACCTCATAACTTTTTTAGACGGACGTATGAGGGCGTTTTTGCAGGAAAAGTTGTTTTTTTAATTGCACCATTTTGGGGTACATATAAATTTATTGATTAACTTTTATCACCTTTTAGAATGTTATATCAAGTCCAGAGTCAGCGCAGCGTCTAGCAGGACATTTCCCAGCACTTCATGCTTCCCTCTGCTGACCGCTTTATGGAGATGATGATTTCTGTACCAATACCCGGTGTAATAACCACAGTATTACTGCGCCTGATTGGCCAGCAAACTTGCCCCTGACCTATACCCCATAGAGAATCTATAGGGTATTGTCAAGAGGAAGATGAGACCCCAGACCCAACAATGCAGACGAGCTGAAGGCCGATATCAAAGCAACCTGGGCTTCCATAACACCTCAGCAGTGCCACAGGCTGATCGCCTCCATGCCACGCCGCAGTGATAACACCTCAGCAGTGCCACAGGCTGATCGCCTCCATGCCACGCCGCATTGATCACACCTCAGCAGTGCCACAGGCTGATCACCTCCATGCCACGTCGCATTGATCACACCTCAGCAGTGCCACAGGCTGATCACCTCCATGCCACGCCGCATTGATAACACCTCAGCAGTGCCACAGGCTGATCACCTCCATGCCACGCCGCATTGATAACACCTCAGCAGTGCCACAGGCTGATCACCTCCATGCCACGCCGCATTGATAACACCTCAGCAGTGCCACAGGCTGATCACCTCCATGCCACGCCGCATTGATAACACCTCAGCAGTGCCACAGGCTGATCGCCTCCATGCCACGCCGCATTGATAACACCTCAGCAGTGCCACAGGCTGATCGCCTCCATGCCACGCCGCAGTGATAACACCTCAGCAGTGCCACAGGCTGATCACCTCCATGCCACGCCGCATTGATCACACCTCAGCAGTGCCACCGGCTGATCACCTCCATGCCACGTCGCATTGATCACACCTCAGCAGTGCCACAGGCTGATCGCCTCCATGCCACGCCGCATTGATAACACCTCAGCAGTGCCACAGGCTGATCGCCTCCATGCCACGCCGCATTGATAACACCTCAGCAGTGCCACAGGCTGATTGCCTCCATGCCACGCCGCATTGATAACACCTCAGCAGTGCCACAGGCTGATTGCCTCCATGCCACGCCGCATTGATAACACCTCAGCAGTGCCACAGGGTGATCGCCTCCATGCCACGCCGCATTGATAACACCTCAGCAGTGCCACAGGCTGATTGCCTCCATGCCACGCCGCATTGATAACACCTCAGCAGTGCCACAGGCTGATCGGCTCCATGCCACGCCGCATTGATACAGTAATTCATGCAGAGTCGGAGCTCCGACCAAGTATTGAGGGCAGATACTGGACATACTTCTCAGTTGGACGACATTTCGGTATTAAAAATCATTTTTGAAATTGGGCTTATATAATATTCT
The DNA here is from genome assembly GCF_050947455.1 of Rhinoderma darwinii. NCBI lineage: Eukaryota > Metazoa > Chordata > Amphibia > Anura > Rhinodermatidae > Rhinoderma > Rhinoderma darwinii. Next base: position 12,728,321 of record NC_134691.1, on the reverse strand, counting down.
AATTTTCTGAGACACTAAATTTTGGGTTTTCATTAACTGTTCCCATAATCATCAACATTAAAAGAAAAAAATGCTGGAAATAGATCCCTCTGTGTGTGATGAATCTATAGAATATAGGAGTTTCCCTCCTTGAATTGAATTACTGAAATAAATTAACATTTTGATGATATTCTAGTTCAGTGAGAAGGACTGCTGCAGCGCCTCATTGTCGTCACCTGTTCCCAAAGTGGTAAAGTGACAAAGTGCTCAAATGAGTAGTAGAAATGGCCGGCACACCCCCGGTGCGTGTATGAAAGATAGAACGCCGGCCGCCGCGGCTCCGACCGATGGGACAGAAAACAGCAATTCTGGCATCGTTTTTACTTTTTAACGCTGGGGGTTAAATAACGTAATAGTTTTATAGTTCGGGACGTTACGAATGCAGCGATACCAATTACTGGTAGATTTAAAAAAAATAATAATAATAATAATTTTCAAAAAATAAATAAAAAAGTTTCTTCCATAATAAAGCATTTTGTAAGGGGAAAAGTGGGTTTTAGAGATTTTTTTTCCCTTGGGATATTTCACTTATTTATTATGTAATGTTAAATACTTTTGTGTCAAAAAAAAAAAAAAAAAAAAAAGACTAAAATGATTGTAGGTACGAGACCTTTTTCGGCTCCTTCTTCAGGCAGGTTTACAAATGAATGACTTAGAAAAAAGCCCAACATTTAAGGCTTCGTTCACATCTGCGCCAGGACGCCGCTCACGGGTTCCGTCGGAGTTTTCCATCAGTGGAATCCAGGAACGGAACCCTGACTGAGACTAATGGAGACCAGAGGTTTCCATTTGCATCACCATTGAATTCAGTGGTGACGGACCCGGTACAAATGGTTTCCGATGGTCACCGTTGTTTAACCCCTTAGTGACTACAAATACGCCTTTTCATGGCGGCCGAGTCCAAGTTCTGCACGGGTGTCCCGCGCAGGCTGGAGCGGGTGCTCAGCTGTCGGATGAGAGAGTTTCCTTAGATCGCGGCCGTTTGACCTCTTAAATGCTGCGTTCAGCAACATCTGAGTGGTTTACAGGGGGGGGGGGCTCCCACTCTTACCTATTGGTGGTCTGCAAATGCAAGGGCTAATAAAATTTAGCAAAAGTGTAAAAAAATAAATAAAAGTACATGTAGGTGGTATCGACGTGTCCGTAATGACCCAAACGGTAAAGTTAACGTGTCATTTAAACCGCAAGGTGAACGCCGCAAAAAACAATAGAGTTACTATTTTTTTTCATTGTCCCCCAAAAAGGTCAATCAATAAGTCCTAAGTACCCCAAAAAAGTACCGACGAAAACTTAGCCTCGTCCCGCAAAAAACAGTCCGCAAATCCAAACATTGACGGGAAAATAAAAAAAAGTCACGGCTCTTGGAACGCGACGAGGCAAAAACAAATACATTTAGTTCAAGACTTTTTATAGTTCAAAAGTCGTAAAACACAAGAAAAACCTCCACACGTGCGGTATCGCCGTAATCGTACCGACCCACAGAATAAAGGGAACGCGATATTTACGTCACACTGTGAATTTAAAACGCATAGAATAATGGTGGAATTTAGTTTTTTTTGCTATTTCCCCCCCCCCCCAAAAAAAAGTTAATAAAAAAAGTTATTTAAAAAATTATATGAAGCCCAAAATGGTGCCATTAAAAAGTACAACTAATCCCGCAAAAAAAACAAGTCCTCGCACAGCGGTGTCAACGGAAAAATAATAAAAAACGGTTATAGATCTTTGAAAGCGACCATAGAAGAATGAAAAAAAATAGATTGGTCATTAGGGCCTAAAATAGGCCGGTCACTAAGGGGTTAAGGGTTCCGTCGTTTTGATGGAATCAATACCACAGTTGACTGGGCTAGTCATCACTTCACAGTAGGCACAGCAAGAAAAACTCCATGCCCGCCACCATTTTAGTAGTCACAGCAAGGGCTCCCCATTCCCCCCAGTAGTCACAGCAAGGGCTCCCCATTCCCCCCAGTAGTCACAGCAAGGGCTCCCCATTCCCCCCAGTAGTCACAGCAAGGCCTCCCCATTTCCCCCACCCCCTAGTAGTCACAGCAAGGGCTCCTCATTCCCCCCAGTAGTCACAGCAAGGGCTCCCCATTCCCCCCAGTAGTCACAGCAAGGGCTCCTCATTCCCCCCAGTAGTCACAGCAAGGGCTCCCCATTCCCCCCCAGTAGTCACAGCAAGGCCTCCCCATTTCCCCCACCCCCTAGTAGTCACAGCAAGGGCTCCTCATTCCCCCCAGTAGTCACAGCAAGGGCTCCCCATTCCCCCCAGTAGTCACAGCAAGGGCTCCCCATTCCCCCCAGTAGTCACAGCAAGGGCTCCTCATTCCCCCCAGTAGTCACAGCAAGGCCTCCCCATTTCCCCCCCCAGTAGTCACAGCAAGGGCTCCTCATTCCCCCCAGTAGTCACAGCAAGGGCTCCTCATTCCCCCCAGTAGTCACAGCAAGGGCTCCTCATTCCCCCCAGTAGTCACAGCAAGGGCTCCTCATTCCCCCCAGTAGTCACAGCAAGGGCTCCCCATTCCCCCCAGTAGTCACAGCAAGGCCTCCCCATTTCCCCCACCCCCTAGTAGTCACAGCAAGGGCTCCTCATTCCCCCCAGTAGTCACAGCAAGGGCTCCCCATTCCCCCCAGTAGTCACAGCAAGGGCTCCCCATTACCCCCAGTAGTCACAGCAAGGGCTCCTCATTCCCCCCAGTAGTCACAGCAAGGGCTCCCCATTACCCCCAGTAGTCACAGCAAGGGCTCCTCATTCCCCCCAGTAGTCACAGCAAGGGCTCCCCATTCCCCCCCAGTAGTCACAGCAAGGCCTCCCCATTTCCCCCACCCCCTAGTAGTCACAGCAAGGGCTCCTCATTCCCCCCAGTAGTCACAGCAAGGCCTCCCCATTCCCCCCCCCCCCCTAGTAGTCACAGCTGGATGCATGAGCTGCAGGAAGAAAGACTCATCACCAGTATAAGGGTTCACACGGCTTATTTTCGGGCCATAAAATTGGAAGCAGAACGACGTTTTTCCCATTGAAATCAATGGGCAGATGTTTGGAGGCTGTTCCGACGGGGCATTTTTTTAATGCTGCTGTTTTGAAAAACGACCGCGTAAAAAAACGCCTGCGAAAAAGCGCATGTCACTTCTTGAGCCGTTTTTCATTGACTCCATAGAAAAACAGCTCCAAAAACGGCCATAAAAAACGCAGCGAAAAACGTGAGTTGCTAAAAAAACGGCTGAAAATCAGCTCCGTATTTTCAGATGTTTTTTTAGTATGGAGTGTGAACATAGCCCTTACCCAGCCTTGTCCCATGGGATCCTATGAAGTTGCAATCTCAGGCTGTTGCCAGGTCCTTCTCCCCCATGCTTTACACTGCAGTTCCGCTTGATCAGATCGGCTCCTGTGTATAAGCCTAGCATTGCAGGGAGTGTCCATAGTCAGTGCAGCAATGATTACAGGGAGAGAAAGAAGATTAACTCCTTAACGCCGAAGGACGGATATATCCATCCTCTACAGCTGCTAGTTCGCGCAGGAGGACGGATATATCCATCCTGTGACCGCCCGGGTACTGCCACTGTACCCACGCGATCAGCGGCAGGAGCACGGCTGTTATACACAGCCTGGCTCCTGCCGCAACTGCCGTAATCGAAGCGCGCTCCGATTCCGGCAGTTTAACCCATTAAATAGTGACAGCGACATCTAATGTGTTTGACAGAGGGAGGGAGCTCCCTCTGTCACCCCATCGGCGCCCCCGCATACAAATCGCGGGTCGCTGTCGGGTTTCCATGACAGCCGGGGGCCTAACCAAGACCCCCAGGTCTGCCTATTAGTCCAGAGTTTTACACTGACAGGCAATAATGCTTCGGTTTACTAAGTATACCAAAGCATTATATATGCGATCAGCAGATCGCATAGTGAAGTCCCCTGGTGGGACTTAAAAAAAACAATGTAAAGCAGTTAAATAAAGTTGGCGAAAAAAAATAAAAAAAATTACAGTCAAAATAAAATAAAACCCAAAAAGTGGTTTTATTTAGTAAAAGTGTCAAAACAAATCACACACATATGGTATCCCCGCGATCGTAACAACTTGACCAATAAAATAAACACATTCATTAAACCGCCGGATGAACGGCGTCCAAAAAAAACCGCAAACAACGGCAAAATTCTCTCTTTTCTCCCATTCCCCCCATAAAAAAATAAAATAAAAGTTAATCTATAAGTCCTATGTACCCCAAAATAGTACTAATGAAAACTACACATTGTCCCGCAAAAATCGACGGAATAAAAAAAAAGTTACGACTCTTGGAATGCGACCGTGAAGAAACAAAAAATAATCCAAAAGGTCATTAACGCGCAAAATGGCCCGGTCATTAAGGGGTTAACAGGTATCTGCCCCGTACGGGGGGGGGGCGCGCGACATGACTCGGCAATGCAAGTTGTTTTTTTTAGGAGTACCTGCTGGGTTCTGTTGCAATTCCCAATGACTTATGTAAAGCAACAAGTCCCCTCCCCCTCCCGCTGTGAACCTCAATGCTGTCCCATGCGCTGTGGTATAGAGTACCCCCCCAAATCTAATCCAATGGGTGGGGGGAGCAGGCAGGCGATTTACATACCACGTTGGTCACATGAAATTTGGCGATCAGGTGTCCATTTGGGGGATGGGAAGTGACCGTTACATTTCCAATGCTACGAGCGTGCTGCCCAAACTCTCATACACTTCCATTTCAATTCCAAAGCGTTGTCAAGAATCCACTTGCGGTCAGTGAATGGAAACACTCGGCTGACACCCCCTACAAAACTAAAACTTCTCACAGCTGAGGCTTTGCTGCAATATGATCCAGTCTGGACAATCCTCTGTGAGATAAACACTTCAACAGCACAAATTTCTCTCCTCTGCTGATAGTTTGTGACAATGTATCAGTGCAGGTAAAATGTGTCAGTTCGCTAAATGAAAAACCTCCAATAGTTTAGATGACAATTATTTTTTTTTACCATTTTGTGTATACAGCTCCAACGCAGATCTATGGGTCTCCATGGTAACAGACTACAAACAAACCCTGCAGTCCTCTTGCCTTCCACTTGTCCTCTACTAGGATCAGACTACACAGGGTTTGTTTGTAGTCTGTTACCATGGAGACACATAGGTCTGCATAGGAGCTGTAGACACAAAGCGGTAGAAGATTTCTAATCCAGACTAGTTGCTTCATTTTCATTTTACATGGACTGGCAAATCACAAATACGAATTAAAAGGTGGAGATATCCTTTAGCACAGCATAAAACTTTCAACGGCCAGCTTCCATTCACTGACATGTAACATCCTTTTCCAAACCAAGTGTGAACGATGCCTAAGATTATAGTTTATGACATTCTGATAATCCAGAAAATATGTCACCCTACCAAGTGCAGTAAATGACGGATTAAAGGTATTCTATTACACACACAGAAGTACAGCTGCATTGTGGCCATACTGCCCTCTCCTCTATCACATACATATTCACACCCATGCACCGAGACTTGCCTGCTGGCGCTCCTCCACGTACAGCCGAGCTCCCCGCCATCCCCTTTAACTTCTCCCTCTCCATTACGGCGGGATATAACGGGGACACGACAACTACAGTCCCGGAAGCTGCGAAGGCGACATCTACATACCCCTGACAGACAGCCAATGGACGCTTTGTGTACAACCAGTCCACCAATCAGAGAGCTTCTCTTACCAGGAGGCGAGCGAGCCGACAATCTAACATGCTTGCTGATTGGATGAAAGTGACCGATAGGCGGGTTTAGTGCCGAGCACTAGTGGTAGGCACTCGTACATATGTTTTAGAAAACAGTGTCTGCGATCACGGGTGACGCCATTTTGTCCAAGATTTAGTAGCAAAGTTTATTAGAACTTGATAACTCCAACAAAGTATCATGTACAATGCTGGCAGGAAGTCAGGACAGGCTCTTTGCTGCTATAACTAGATACAATGTTGTAGTATGCCCATATGATTCCTATCAACTTCTGAGAACGGGAAGAGTGGTATGTGTGTTCCAGCCTTGACTTTCGTCATATGCCTTTCTCCCGGCACTGATGCTGTCTGGCTGCTGCCTTCACTGACTGACAGTCGTCCTGCCTCACAGGATTGATCCGCGTCCCTCCAGCCTCCAGTCCAGATCCATATCCAGAGACACTGCGCTGGTGCTGGGCAAAGTAGTCAGGGAGTCATATCCATAAGGTTATAAAGAAATAGAAATTAGAATTTTTGTGCTCAAATAACTGAAAGTAGATAAATCCGCCTGGAAAATAACGCTTAAAAGACTATTTTAGGCTATGTTCACACGGAGTATTTTGGGGGAGGAATATCTGCCTCAAAATTCCGTTTGGAACTTTGAGGCAGATATTCCTCTCCCTGCACGCCGATTTTCGCGGCAATTATCGCGCCGTTTTTCGCCCGCGGCCATTGAGCGCCGCGGGCATAAAACAGCGAGATATACGCTTTCTCCTGCCTCCCATTGAAGTCAATGGGAGGTCAGAGGCGGAAGCGCCCGAAGATAGGGCATGTCGCTTCTTTTTCCCGCGAGGCAGTTTTACTGCTCGCGGGAAAAAGACGCCGACGCCTCCCATTGAAATCAATGGGAGGCGTTCTCGGGCCGTTTCTGCCGAGTTTTGCGACGCGGTCTCCGCGTCAAAAAACTCGGCAAAATACCCAGTGTGAACATAGCCTTAATATTACATCCTTAAATTAGGCTAGACTAGCCGATGTATTCCTAAAGATACCAGGCTAACCAGGTAGGTAGAAGCTAGACGAGGCTACCAATAAGGAGTAGTAATTTACCTAAAGTTCGATTATTATAGAATTCCCACAGAATCCTCGCTGAAAATATAACACCTGTCCCTACCTGGACGAAATAGCAAAGCACATTCACCATGAATAAAGATCTGATACCTAGCGGAGTGCACTCACACCATAGATAACAGTGCAGCACCTATAGCAGTAGTGCGCACTCACACCCATAGATAACAGCACAGCACCTATAGCAGTAGTGTGCACTCACACCCATAGATAACAGTGCAGCACCTATAGCAGCAGAGTGCACTCACACCCATAGATAACAGTGCAGCACCTATAGCAGCAGAGTGCACTCACACCCATAGATAACAGCGCAGCACCTATAGCAGCAGAGTGCACTCACACCCATAGATAACAGTGCAGCACCTATAGCAGCAGAGTGCACTCACACCCATAGATAACAGCGCAGCACCTATAGCAGCAGAGTGCACTCACACCCATAGATAACAGTGCAGCACCTATAGCAGCAGAGTGCACTCACACCCACAGATAACAGTGCAGCACCTATAGCAGTAGTGTGCACTCACACCCACAGATAACAGTGCAGCACCTATAGCAGTAGTGCGCACTCACACCCATAGATAACAGCACAGCACCTATAGCAGTAGTGTGCACTCACACCCATAGATAACAGTGCAGCACCTATAGCAGCAGAGTGCACTCACACCCATAGATAACAGTGCAGCACCTATAGCAGCAGAGTGCACTCACACCCATAGATAACAGCGCAGCACCTATAGCAGCAGAGTGCACTCACACCCATAGATAACAGTGCAGCACCTATAGCAGCAGAGTTCACTCACACCCATAGATAACAGCGCAGCACCTATAGCAGCAGAGTGCACTCACACCCATAGATAACAGTGCAGCACCTATAGCAGCAGAGTGCACTCACACCCACAGATAACAGCGCAGCACCTATAGCAGCAGTGTGCACTCACACCCACAGATAACAGTGCAGCACCTATAGCAGCAGTGTGCACTCACACTCATAGATAATAGTGTGGCACCTATAGCAGCAGTGTGCACTCACACCCACAGATAACAGTGCAGCACCTATAGCAGTAGTGTGCACTCACACCCACAGATAACAGTGCAGCACCTATAGCAGTAGTGTGCACTCGCACCCACAGATAACAGCTCTGCACCTATAGAAGTAGTGTGCACTCGCACCCACAGATAACAGTGCAGCACCTATAGCAGTAGTGTGCACTCACATCCATAGATAACAGTGCAGCACCTATAGCAGCAGTGTGCACTCACACCCATAGATAACAGCGCAGCACCTATACCAGCAGAGTGCACTCACACCCATAGATAACAGTGCAGCACCTATAGCAGCAGTGTGCACTCACACCCATAGATAACAGTGCAGCACCTATAGCAGCAGAGTGCACTCACACCCATAGATAACAGTGCAGCACCTATAGCAGCAGTGTGCACTCACACCCATAGATAACAGCGCAGCACCTATAGCAGCAGTGTGCACTCACACTCATAGATAACAGCACCTATAGCAGTAGTGTGCACTCACACCCACAGATAACAGTGCAGCACCTATAGCAGTAGTGTGCACTCACACCCATAGATAACAGTGCAGCACATATAGCAGCAGTGTGCAATCACACCCATAGATAAGAGTGCAGCACCTATAGCAGTAGTGTGCACTCACACCCATAGATAACAGCGCAGCACCTATAGCAGCAGAGTGCACTCACACCCATAGATAACAGCGCAGCACCTATAGCAGCAGTGTGCACTCACACCCACAGATAACAATGCAGCACCTATACCAGCAGAGTGCACTCACACCCATAGATAACAGTGCAGCACCTATAGCAGCAGTGTGCACTCACACCCATAGATAACAGTGCAGCACCTATAGCAGCAGAGTGCACTCACACCCATAGATAACAGTGCAGCACCTATAGCAGCAGTGTGCACTCACACCCATAGATAACAGCGCAGCACCTATAGCAGCAGTGTGCACTCACACTTATAGATAACAGCACCTATAGCAGTAGTGTGCACTCACACCCACAGATAACAGTGCAGCACCTATAGCAGTAGTGTGCACTCACACCCATAGATAACAGTGCAGCACATATAGCAGCAGTGCGCAATCACACCCATAGATAAGAGTGCAGCACCTATAGCAGTAGTGTGCACTCACACCCATAGATAACAGTGCAGCACCTATAGCAGCAGAGTGCACTCACACCCATAGATAACAGCGCAGCACCTATAGCAGCAGTGTGCACTCACACCCACAGATAACAGTGCAGCACCTATAGCAGTAGTGTGCAATCACACCATAGATAACAGTGCAGCACCTATAGCAGTAGTGTGTATTCACACCTATAGCAGTAGTGTGCACTCACACCCATAGATAACAGCTCAGCACCTATAGCAGTAGTGTGCACTCACACCCATAGATAACAGCGCAGCACCTATAGCAGTATTGTGCACTCACACCCATAGATAACAGCACAGCACCTATAGCAGCAGTGTGCACTCACACCCATAGATAACAGCTCAGCACCTATAGCAGAAGTGTGCACTCACACCCATAGATAACAGCGCAACACCTATAGCAGCAGTGTGCACTTACACCCATAGATAACAGCGCAGCACCTATAGCAGTAGTGTGTATTCACACCCATAGATAACAGTGCAGCACCTATAGCAGTAGTGTGCACTCACACTCATACATAACAGTGCAGCACCTATAGCAGTAGTGTGCAATCACACCATAGATAACAGCACAGCACCTATAGCAGTAGTGTGTATTCACACCCATAGATAACAGTGCAGCACCTATAGCAGTAGTGTGCACTCACACTCATAGATAACAGTGCAGCACCTATAGCAGTAGTGGGCATTCACACTCATAGATAACAGTGCAGCACCTATAGCAGTAGTGTGCATTCACACCCATAGATGACAGCACAGCACCTATAGCAGTAGTGTGCATTGACACTCATAGATGACAGCACAGCACCTATAGCAGTAGTGTGCATTCACACATTTAGATAACAGTGCAGCACCTATAGCAGTAGTGTGCACTTACACTCATAGATAAAAGTGCAGCACCTATAGCAGTCGTGTGTATTCACACTCATAGATAACAGTGCAGCACCTATAGCAGTAGTGTGTATTCACACCCATAGATAACAGAGCAGCACCTATAGCAATAGTGTGCACTCACACCCATACATAACAGCGCAGCACCTATAGCAGTAGTGTGCATTCACACTCGTAGATAACAGCGTAGCACTTATAGCAATAGTGTGCATTCACACTCATAGATAACAGTGTAGCCCCTATAGCAGTAGTGCACATTTACACCCATAGATAACAGCGCGGCACCTATAGCAGCAGAGTGCACTCACACCCATAGATAACAACGCAGCACCTATAGCAGCAGAGTGCACTCACACCCATAGATAACAGTGCAGCACCTATAGCAGCAGTGTGCACTCACACCCACAGATAACAGTGCAGCACCTATAGCAGTAGTGTGCACTCACACCCACAGATAACAGTGCAGCACCTATAGCAGTAGTGTGCACTCACACCCACAGATAACAGTGCAGCACCTATAGCAGTAGTGTGCACTCACATCCATAGATAACAGTGCAGCACCTATAGCAGCAGTGTGCACTCACACCCATAGATAACAGCGCAGCACCTATACCAGCAGAGTGCACTCACACCCATAGATAACAGTGCAGCACCTATAGCAGTAGTGTGCACTCACACCCATAGATAATAGCGCAGCACCTATAGCAGCAGAGTGTACTCACACCCATAGATAACAGTGCAGCACCTATAGCAGCAGTGTTCACTCACACCCATATATAACAGCGCAGCACCTATAGCAGCAGAGTGCACTCACACCCATAGATAACAGTGCAGCACCTATAGCTGCAGTGTGCACTCACACCCATAGATAACAGCGCAGCACCTATAGCAGCAGTGTGCACTCACACTTATAGATAACAGCACCTATAGCAGTAGTGTGCACTCACACCCACAGATAACAGTGCAGCACCTATAGCAGTAGTGTGCACTCACACCCATAGATAACAGTGCAGCACCTATAGCAGCAGTGTGCACTCACACCCATAGATAAGAGTGCAGCACCTATAGCAGTAGTGTGCACTCACACCCATAGATAACAGCGCAGCACCTATAGCAGCAGAGTGCACTCACACCCATAGATAACAGCGCAGCACCTATAGCAGCAGTGTGCACTCACACCCACAGATAACAGTGCAGCACCTATAGCAGTAGTGTGTATTCACACCTATAGCAGTAGTGTGCACTCACACCCATAGATAACAGCTCAGCACATATAGCAGTAGTGTGCACTCACACCCATAGATAACAGCGCAGCACCTATAGCAGTATTGTGCACTCACACCCATAGATAACAGCACAGCACCTATAGCAGCAGTGTGCACTCACACCCATAGATGACAGCTCAGCACCTATAGCAGAAGTGTGCACTCACACCCATAGATAACAGCGCAACACCTATAGCAGCAGTGTGCACTCACACCCATAGATAACAGCGCAGCACCTATAGCAGTAGTGTGTATTCACACCCATAGATAACAGTGCAGCACCTATAGCAGTAGTGTGCACTCACACTCATACATAACAGTGCAGCACCTATAGCAGTAGTGTGCAATCACACCATAGATAACAGCACAGCACCTATAGCAGTAGTGTGTATTCACACCCATAGATAACAGTGCAGCACCTATAGCAGTAGTGTGCACTCACACTCCTAGATAACAGTGCAGCACCTATAGCAGTAGTGGGCATTCACACTCATAGATAACAGTGCAGCACCTATAGCAGTAGTGTGCATTCACACCCATAGATGACAGCACAGCACCTATAGCAGTAGTGTGCATTGACACTCATAGATGACAGCACAGCACCTATAGCAGTAGTGTGCATTCACACATTTAGATAACAGTGCAGCACCTATAGCAGTAGTGTGCACTTACACTCATAGATAAAAGTGCAGCACCTATAGCAGTCGTGTGTATTCACACCCATAGATAACAGAGCAGCACCTATAGCAGTATTGTGCATTCACACTCATAGATAACAGTGCAGCACCTATAGCAGTAGTGTGTATACACTCATAGAAAACAGTGCAGCACCTATAACAGTAGTGTGTATTCACACCCATAGATAACAGTGCACCACCTATAGCAATAGTGTGCACTCACACCCATACATAACAGTGCAGCACCTATAGCAGTAGTGTGCATTCACACTCGTAGATAACAGCGTAGCACTTATAGCAATAGTGTGCATTCACACTCATAGATAACAGTGTAGCCCCTATAGCAGTAGTGCACATTTACACCCATAGATAACAGCGTAGCACCTATAGCAGCAGTGTGCATTCACACTCATAGATAACAGTGCAGCACCTATAGCAGTAGTGTGCACTCACACTCATAGATAACAGCACAGCACCTATAGCAGTAATGCACATTTACACTCATAGATAACAGTGCAGCACCTATAGCAGTAGTGTGAATTCACACCCATAGATAACAGTGCAGCACCTATAGAAGTAGTGTGCACTCACACTCAGATAACAGTGCAGCACCTATAGCAGTAGTGTGCACTCACACCCATAGATAACAGCGCAGCACCTATAGCAGCAGTGTGCACTCACACCCATAGATAACAGCACAGCACCTATAGCAGTATTGTGCAATCACACCATAGATAACAGTGCAGCACCTATAGCAGTAGTGTGTATTCACACCTATAGCAGTAGTGTGCACTCACATCCATAGATAACAGCTCAGCACCTATAGCAGTAGTGTGCACTCACACCCATAGATAACAGCACAGCACCTATAGCAGCAGTGTGCACTCACACCCATAGATAACAGCTCAGCACCTATAGCAGAAGTGTGCACTCACACCCATAGATAACAGCGCAACACCTATAGCAGTAGTGTGTATTCACACCCATAGATAACAGTGCAGCACCTATAGCAGTAGTGGGCATTCACACTCATAGATAACAGTGCAGCACCTATAGCAGTAGTGTGCATTCACACCCATAGATGACAGCACAGCACCTATAGCAGTAGTGTGCATTGACACTCATAGATGACAGCACAGCACCTATAGCAGTAGTGTGTATTCACACCCATAGATAACAGAGCAGCACCTATAGCAGTAGTGTGCATTCACACTCATAGATAACAGTGCAGCACCTATAGCAGTAGTGTGTATTCACTCATAGAAAACAGTGCAGCACCTATAGCAGTAGTGTGTATTCACACCCATAGATAACAGTGCAGCACCTATAGCAATAGTGTGCACTCACACCCATACATAACAGCGCAGCACCTATAGCAGTAGTGTGCATTCACACTCGTAGATAACAGCGTAGCACTTATAGCAATAGTGTGCATTCACACTCATCGATAACAGTGTATCCCCTATAGCAGTAGTGCACATTCACACCCATAGATAACAGCGTAGCACCTATAGCAGCAGTGTGCATTCACACTCATAGATAACAGCGCAGCACCTATAGCAGTAGTGTGCACTCACACTCATAGATAACAGTGCAGCACCTATAGCAGTAATGCACATTTACACTCATAGATAACAGTGCAGCATCTATAGCAGTAGTGTGCATTCACACCCATAGATAACAGTGCAGCACCTATAGCAGTAGTGTGCACTCACACTCATAGATAACAGTGCAGCACCTATAGCAGTAGTGTGCATTCACACTCATACATAACAGTGCAGCACCTATAGCAGTAGTGTGCATTCACACTCATATATAACAGTGCAGCACCTATAGCAGTAGTGTGCACTCACACCCATAGATAACAGTGCAGCACGTATAGCAGAAATAGTATGCATTCACACTCATAGATAACAGTGCAGCACCTATAGAAGTAGTGTGCATTCACATTCACAGATAACAGCGCAGCACCTATATCAGTAGTGTGAATTAACACCCATAGATAACAGCACCTATATAAGTAGTGTGCATTCACACTCATAGATAACAGCATAGCACCTATAGCAGTAGATTGCATTCACACTCACATATAACAGTGCAACACCTATAGAAGTAGTGTGCATCCATATTCAGAGATAACAGCTCAGCACCTATAGCAAGTGTGCATTCACACCCATAGATAGCGGCACAGCACCTATAGCAGTAATGTGCATAGCACATTCATAGATAACAGCACAGCACCTATGGCAGTAGTGTGCATTCACACTCAGATAACAGCACAGCACCTATAGCTGTAGTGTGCATTCACACTCACAGATAACAGTGCAGAACCTATAGCAGTAGTGTGCATTCACACTCATAGATAACAGCGCAGCACCTATAGCAGTAGTGTGCATTCACACATTTAGATAACAGTGCAGCACCTATAGCAGTAGTCTGCATTGACACTCCTAGATAGCAGCACAGTGCTTATATCAGTAGTGTGCATTCACACTCACAGATAACTGCACAGCACCTATAGCAGTAGTGTGCATTGACACTCATAGATGACAGCACCTATAGAAGTAGTGTGCATTCACACTCATAGATAACAGCATAGCACCTATAGCAGTAGTGTGCATTCACACCCATAGATAACAGCGCAGAACCTATAGCAGCAGTGTGCATTCACACTCATAGATAACAGTGGAGCACCTATAGCAGTAGTGTGCATTCACATTTACAGATAACAGCGCAGCACCTATAGCAGTAGTGTGCATTCACACTCATAGATAACAGCACAGCACCTATAGCAGTAGTGTGCATTCACACTTACAGATAACAGTGCAGCACATATAGTAGTAGTGTGCATTGACGCTCAGATAACAGCACAACACCTATATCAGTAGTGTGCATTGACACTCATAGATGACAGCACCTATAGAAGTAGTGTGCATTCACACCCATAGATAACAGCGCAGAACCTATAGCAGTAGTGTGCATTCACATTTACAGATAACAGCGCAGCACCTATAGCAGTAGTGTGCACTCACACTCATACATAACAGTGCAGCACCTATAGCAGTAGTGTGCAATCACACCATAGATAACAGCACAGCACCTATAGCAGTAGTGTGTATTCACACCCATAGATAACAGTGCAGCACCTATAGCAGTAGTGTGCACTCACACTCATAGATAACAGTGCAGCACCTATAGCAGTAGTGTGTATTCACACCCATAGATAACAGTGCAGCACCTATAGCAGTAGTGGGCATTCACACTCATAGATAACAGTGCAGCACCTATAGCAGTAGTGTGCATTCACACTCATAGATAACAGCACAGCACCTATAGCAGTAGTGTGCATTCACACCCATAGATACCAGCGCAGCACCTATAGCAGTAGTGTGTATTCACACTCATAGATAACAGCACAGCACCTATAGGAGTAGTGCTTATTTACACTCATATATAACAGTGCAGCACCTATAGCAGTAGTGTGCATTCACACTCATAGATAACAGCACAGCACCTATAGCAGTAGTGTGCATTCACACCCATAGATACCAGCGCAGCACCTATAGCAGTAGTGTGCATTCACACTCACAGATAACAGCGCAGCACATAAAATGGACACAGGCGACAGGAGCTTCTCCTGGAGTAAAATCCCCGGTCACAGCATCGGCAACGCTGTGGACGGGGAGTCCGCTGCAGCTGCAGGAGTTTCCCCTGATGTCACTGTCCATATATGAACAGAGACATCAAGGAGCGCTCCCGGAGTGGAATCCCCAGCCACACGGGGATTCCGCTCCTTCAGGGAGCTACAGTGGGATTCCGCTCCTTCAGGGAGCTACAGTGGTGCTATCTACAGGAAGGGGGGGTTTGCTATCTACAAGGGGGCAGTGGGCTCTGTGGCACTACCTACAAGGGGGCTGTGTGGCACTACCTACCAGGGGGCTGTGTGGCATTACCAACCAGGGGGCTGTGTAGAACTACCAATCAGGGGGGTGTGGGCTGTGTGGCGCTACCAACCATGGGGCTGTGTGGCGCTACCAACCAGGGGGCTGTGTGGCGCTCCCTACCAGGGGGCTGTGTAGCGTTCCCTACCAGGGGGCTGTGTGGCGCTCCCTACCAGGGGGCTGTGTGGTGCTCCCTACCAGGGGGCTGTGTGGTGCTCCCTACCAGGGGGCTGTGTGGCGCTCCCTACAAGGGGGCTGTGTGGCGCTCTTTACAGGGGGCTGTGTGGCACTACCTACAACGGGGCTGTGTGGCGCTACCTACAAGCGGGCTGTGTGGCGCTACCTACAAGGGGGCTGTGTGGCGCTACCTACAAGGGGCTGTGTGGCGCTACCTACAGGGGGAATCTGTAAATGGTGGGCTGTTGGTTCTTTTACTGTGAGTGGGGGTCTGATGGTCATATTACTGTGAGTGGGGGTCTGATGGTCATATTACTGTGAGTGGGGGGCTGATGGTCATTTTACTGTGAGTGGGGGGCTGATGGTCTTCAAGTGGTTTCCGCCTCTGACCTCCAATTGAAATTAATAGGAGGCAGAACATAACTGTGGTGCCCGTTTGGAGCTTTTTTGCCTGTGTCTTTTGCATTTGCTTCAACGGCTTAAAGGGAATGTGTTGCTAGCAAACATTTTTTTTTTTTTTTTTTTTTAGTTAAACAATTAGTGTGTAGGTGATGAAACATTGCTCTAATTTTTTTAATTTTTTTCACGAGTCAGGAAATATTATTAATTAGATTCTAATTTATAATATTTCCCAGCACTGGTCACTAGATGGAGCAATTCCCAAAATTGCAGCATTGCATGTGGTAATGCAACCACATTGCTTTATGCTGCAAAATTGGAAAAAATCCCTCGCTCTAGTGAGCTCTCAGAATCCCCCCCCCTCCTTTATCCTGGCTAGTGCCGGGAGAAACGAGGGGATTGAACGGTCAAACCTCCTACACTGTGTGTCGCCATTTTTGAGCTAACACACAGTGTAGTAGGTTTACATACAGTAGTAAAACACACACTGAAACACGAACATACATAGAAATCACTTACCTGCTCCTGCCACCGCCGCTCCTTCCGGTCCGTCCGCTCCGTCTGCTGCCGCTGCTCCAAGTGCACAAGTCCGGAAGCCGCGACCGGAAGTAGTAATCTTACTGTCCGGCCGCGACTTCCTGTGGACAGGAAAATGGCGCCGGACGGCGCTCAGTTCAACTTGGACTGTGTGGGAGCGGCGCATGCGCCGTTCCCACACAGACGGCGTACACCATAGTGGATGGAACGGGCCCCGTTCGCATTCACTATGGGACTGTAGCTGCCGTATTCCATGTCTGTATGTGTCGTTAATCGACACATACAGAAATGGAAAAACAAATGGCAGCCCCCATAGGGAAGAAAAAGTAAAAAAATAAAAAAAAGTAAAACACAAACACACAAATAAATATAAAAGTTTTTAATAAAACACTAACATCAAACTGATATAAAAAAAATTTTTTTGGTGACACTGTTCCTTTAAGAAAAAACACAAAAAAAAAAAAGTTCAAACAACGCTGTCAGTTCCTGAAGGAATTTTGAGGCAGATTTTTTTTGCCTTACAAAAAATGCTGTGTAAACATACCCTACGAGTGTAGTGCTTTTTTTTTTTAGCTGTTTTTTGTCTTTCTCGAAACAATCTTTGGTAGGGGTGCCGTGAGGAAATGTTATTTTTCCAGTGCTGCCTCGAGTCCGAAAAGGTTGGGAAACTCTGATCCAGGCTACAAGATCCCGCCGTGGAGCAGCTCAGATCGTCATGGGAACAGGGCCTAGGGTGCTGCCTACAAGGGGGTGGTGGGGGACTGTGTGGCACTGTCTACAAGGGGGAAGTGGGGGGCTGTATGGCATGATCTACAAGGAGGAGGTGGGGGATTATAGCACTGTCTACAGGGAGGCTGTATGGCAAAATCTACAGGGGGCACTATACTGTAAGCCACTAAGTGGACATTATACTGTGTAGGGGTACTACAGGTGGCATAATACTGTGGCCACAAATAGAGGACAAAATACTGTGTCCTTGAAGGGGTTGTAATATATTATATTATTAAATATCATTATTATACTGTATGGGGGCACTAAAGGGGCACTATAATTTTTTTATGGGGCATTTTTTTTAATGATGGGTTGGGGCACCAAAAGATCATTTCGCACAGGGCACAATCTATCCTAAGGCCGGCCCTGGTACCACCCCTCCTGTAGATAGCGCCATTAGGACTCCCTTTAGGAGCGGAATCCCTGGCCAGAGCATCGGCAGCACTCTGACCCGGGATTCCGCTCCAGGAGGAGCCCATGACATCACAGTCTATATATGGACAGTGACGTCAAGGGCTTCCACGGGCTCAGCACTTTAAGTAGCTCTGTGACCGGGTAGTCCTCTGTACTGATGCTAAAGCAGGGAGCTGATGGTTCCCTGCTTCAACATTGGGTTCAACTGTATCTGCGTCCTGGGGACACAGATAGAGTTGACACCAGGAGTCCGGAACACACCACCAGCCACCAGGGACAGCGCGACACCGCCTAAAATCCGGGACTGTCCCACTGATTCCGGGACGGTTGGGAGGTATGGATATAACCCTAAAAAAAAAAAAATTATAAAATAAATAAAAATCTAACTTTACCTCCATACTCACATATTTTATTAAAGTAGACACCTTACACATTGTGAAAATGTTACCCAGCACTTTATACTCATGGTCGCCAAGAGATGAGGACCCGGAACCAAGGACCACCCCCCCCCCCTCTATTAAAGAGGTTGTCTACACACAAACAACTGATGACCGATCCACAGGATAGATTATCAGTATATGATCGGTGGGTGTCCAATATCTGGACCCCGCACCGATCAGCTGCCCCTGGCTGCCTCCGGGCACAGGATGTCCATGCCAGAAGCAGATGGCCAAGGTCATGGAATAGCGGCCGAACTGTAATACTGCAGTATTCAAGCTAATAGGAGCAGAGTTGCTGTTCTGCAGCACAGCCGCTACTCTGCGACCGGGGCCATCTGCTTCCGGCTCCAATACTGCATACCCTGCATAACATCTGGCACCCTGAGGTAGCCGATCGGTGCAGGGTCCCAGGTGTCAAACCCCCAATGATCATATACTGATTACCTATCCTGTAAATAAGTCATCAGTTGTCCCTGCCTGGACAACTCCTTTAACTCAGAATACCTATTAGGTTTTATAAATATGGCTCTTTTAAACCGGACAATCCCTTTAAGCCCCATGATTGGGTTCCACAATCTTTAACCCCTTACGACAAATGGATGGCACCGGCTCAAAAGCTGAGCCGATGCCATCATCCCCCGGTGTCAACTGTATGTTACAGCTAACACCCTGCTGTAATGGTGGGGACTGAAGTTAGCGTCAATCCCCGCCATTAACCCCTTAAATGCAGCGATCAAACGCGATCACTTTATTTAAGGTGTTTGCAGCTCATCGGCACCCTAGCAACGAAATTGCCGGGGTGCTGGTGGCTGCAATGGCAACCAGAGGCCTAATACTGGTGTCCTGGTCTACCTTGTACGGAAGCCTTCCGGGCCCTGCCCAGAGGTGGAGCCTAAAAGGTTTCCGTAGCCGACAGCAAGATGGTTGTCAGCTGTATGTTACAGCTGACAATCTCCTGTAATGGCAGGGACCGGAGCTGGCTCCGGTCCCTGCCATTAACCCCTTAGATGCAGTGATCGAAAGTGATCGCTGTATCTTAGAGGTTGCATGCGATCGCAAGGCTGCCGACTGCTGCTATGGCAACCGGAGGCCTAACAATGGCCTCCTGCTCTGCCATTAAGGAAGCTGATTATGCCCCGCCGTGAGGCTTGCTGTTAGTGAACGACTGACAGATCTAATACATTGCACTATATAGATAGTATAATGTATAAGACAATAAATCAGACAGTTGGACCTTCAAGTCCCCTAGTGGGACTAAAGAAAAGTGAAATAAAAGTTGTATAAAATATAAAAGTTTCAAGTAATAAATAAAACACAATTGCCCTTTTTCCCTTATCAAGTCCTTTATTATTAATAAATTGCAATATTTAGAGGAAAAAGACATGGACCGCACAATCCACAGTATATACGTTGATCTGAGCCGCTAGGCATAATTTCTAAACAAGAACATGAGATTCTTTGTTAACATTTTGTTTAAACTGTATAAGCCACTTGCCACTTCACGGCAACCTCTTTTAAAGTGGGTCCCTACTCTAGCGGTTGCAGCACCGCATGGCGGCCCCCGACACCGCAGCGCTGCTCCTGCAGAGGGAGCAACCCAGGGGCCCAAAAGCACCCATGCCTTCAGACCGTGCCAAGCCTCCTTGGCTCTGGGCCACGTCCCCCCACAAGTGCAGCACTACAGCAACAGACACCACCATACAGCACCACAACATGTGAACAGATGGAATGAGCTCACCTTACCATGCGCCCCCATGGAAAAAATGGTAGCGGTTCGCTCTAATTCATATGGGAAATTTTTAAGCCACTGGATGTTATGGTCAGACTATAATACCTCAAGATTATTTCCCTCTTAGGTTATAACCATTAGAAGCTTTCCTAATTGATTGGTGTAAGGACATTAGGACATAGCAACAAGGATTTAATAATATTAACAAACTGGATCTATAGTAGATTACAAAGATAAAGTCCCGTATTGTTACTCATGTCGCAAAAAAAAAAAAAAAAAGTTAGTCAAATTACTTTCGGAAAAAATCGTAACTGTCTTTTTTGTATTATGCACTCTTTCTTCTTTTCTTTTTGTCCTTTCTCCTTCTGTAATGTTTTTTACTGTATTGGTTGAATAGTGGAAAAGACCATTTAATACTTAATGCTATTTGGATATGTATGTTAAATTAACTTGTCTTTTTCTTTTGTTATGTTTATGTTATGTTGAAAAATAATAATAAAAATAAAATTTAAAAAAAAGTCGCATGCATCCAAAAACGGTACCTCACAAAGAAATTTTATCGTGCAAAAAGTTGTAAAACATAAAAAAGTGGTATAATTAGGTATCGACGGAATCGTACTGAACCGCAGAGGAAAGTTAACATGTTGCTTAAAACGCATGTGGAAAACGGTGCGTAAAAAACCCAATATCAGAATTGCGTTTTTTTGTCACCTGGCCTCCAAAAAAATAGGATAAAAAGTGACCAAAAAGTCGCATGTACCCCAAAATGGTACCAATAATAACTACAGCTCGTCCCGCAAAAAAAACAGCCCTCATAGCACTAAGTCTATGAAAAATAAAATAAGTTCAGGCTCCAATAAGTCACGAAAGAAAAAATCTGCAGTTGTGCCGGCCCGAGGGGAATTTTTTTTCTGTTTCAAGAGACGATTTATCAAGGCCCTAAAATTAGGGAACCAGGAAAGGGAGAGCCCGAACATATCCGTTGGAAGCGAGGGCGCCCGTATTATACCAGGACAACACTTTCCCAGCAACATTCCCCAAACTGCAAAGGTGCGGAGTGTGGACCAAAAGGGGCATAAGAAAGGATGCCATATATCAGTGCGACACCGGCCTGTGCAGAAAGGATTGCTTCACAGTGTAGCACACATCTATGGATTATTTTATTGTTTTTTTTACCCAATTATTATACCACCTGACTATGCCCCTGATGTACCCTGCCCGGCTTACATGTACCCCCACATTATTATACCACCTGACTATGCCCATGATGTACTCTGCCCAGCTTACATGTACCCCCAAATTATAAACGGAAACACCAGCAATACTCAAACAAATCTGCTACCAAGAAAATTCTAAGCTCCAAAGGCCAAATGGCGCTCCCTCCCCTCTGAACCCTACAGCGTGCCCAAACAGCAGTTTACTTTGACATATTTACTTTCGCCATACCCGGGATAACCCTTTTAACAATTTTTGGGGTGTGTGTCTCCAGTGGCACAATCTGGGCATGACATATTTGCCACTGAAATGCCACATCTTGGGAAAAATTTTAACTTTTACTTTGCACCATCCACAGCGCAATCATTTATGGAAAAATGCTGTAGCGTGAAAATGCTCACTACAGCCCTTAATAACTGCCCTGAGGGGTACGGTTTCCAAAATGGGGTCACTTCTTCAGGGTTTCTTTTATTATTTCACATCAGAGCCTCTGCAACTGTGAACCAATACTTTGTAAATCGCCAAATTAGACCTCTATTTCGCATCATGCTCTTTCACTCCTGAGCCTGTTTGAATGTCCACGCAAACGATTAGGGCCACATGTAGGGTGTTTCTAAAACCGGAAAACACTGTATAATAATTAGAGAGCTGTCTTGTTATGGTGGCACAAGCTGGGCACCACATATTGGCATATCTATGGAAAAATCCCATTTTCACTCTGTAACATCGAGGGCACACTAATTTCTGGAAAACACCTGCGGGGTTAATATGCTCACTACACCCCTAGGTGAATACCTTGAGGGGTGTAGTTTCTAAAATGAGGTCACTTCTGCGAGGTTTCCACTGATTTGGTCCCACAGGGGCTTTGCAAACGCGACGTAGTGCCCAGAAACCAATTCAGCAAAATCTGTACTCCAAAAGCCAAATGGCGCTCCTTCCATTCTGAGCCCTGCCGTGTGCCCAAACAGCAGTTTATGACCACACATGGGGTATTGCCGTACTCAGGAGAAATTGCTTTACAAATGTTAGGGGGCTTTTTCTTCTATTTTCCTTGTGGACATTGTTTTTTGTTTTTTTTAGCTAAAACGATATCTTATTGGAAAAAAATTACAATATAATTTTACGTCCAATTTCTAATAAAATCTATGAAACACCGGTGGGGTGAAAATGTTCTCTACACCCCTAGATGAATTCCTTGTGGGTGTAGTTTCCAAAATGGGGTATTTTTTGGGGTGTTTCCTATGTTTTCTCATCACAAGACCTCTTCAAACCTGACATGGTGCCTTAGATATATTCTAATAAAAAGGAGGCCCCAAAATCCTCTAGGTGATCCTTTGCTTCTGAGGCCGGTGCTTCAGTCCAGTAGCACGCTACGGCCACATGTGGGATATTTCTAAAAACTGCAGAATCTGGGAAATAAATATTGAGTTGCGTTTCTCTGGTAAAACCTTCTGTGTTACAGAAAAAAATGGACTAATTATGAATTTCTGCAAAGAAAATAAAATTTGAATATTTCACCTCTACTTTGCTTTAATTCTTGTGAAACGCC
Organism: Rhinoderma darwinii; assembly: GCF_050947455.1. Taxonomy (NCBI): domain Eukaryota; kingdom Metazoa; phylum Chordata; class Amphibia; order Anura; family Rhinodermatidae; genus Rhinoderma; species Rhinoderma darwinii. The sequence goes on along the minus strand of NC_134691.1, from coordinate 12,705,267 downwards.
TAAAGGGTTAAGAAACTTTCTAAATGCTCTTTTGAATACTTTGAGGGTGCATTTTTTAAAATGGGGGGGGATTTATGGCGGTTTGTATGTTATAGGCCCCTCAAAGCCACTTCACAACTAACTGAACTGGTACCTGTAAAAATAGCCTTTTGAAATTTTCTTTAAAATGTGAGGAATTGCTGCTAAAGTTCTAAGCCTTGTAACGTCTGAGAAAAATAAAAGGATGTTCAAAAAACGATGCCAATCTAAAGTAGACATATGGGGATGTTAATTAGTGACAATTTTGTATGGTTTAACTGCCTGTCTTACAAGCAGATACATTTTAAATTTAGAAAAATGCTTATTTTTGCAATTTTTCGCTACATTTTGGTGTTTTTCACAATTAAATACTGAATTTATCGACCAAATTTTACCACTAACTTAAAGTACAATATGTCACAAGAAAACAATCTCAGAATCGCTTGGATAGGTAAAAACATTCCAATATTATTACCACATAAAGTAACATGTCAGATTTGAAAACTAAGGCTGTCAGGAAGGTCAAAAGTGGCTGCAGCGGGAAGCGGTTAATCTCCCATTTTGGCAGTTTCCTGAGGGTTAACTAGAACTATAGCTCATACACCGGCGCACACGGATGAATGTGCAGGATATGAGGGTGTTTATAACCAAGACCAGCCATCTCATTAAAAGTGCAACAGGTGCATACAATTTATCCCGTGAGTTAGGGTGTATTCACACATTGCTGTCAAACCGAATTTTTTGCTATGATTTTCAAAAAATCACAGGAGAATTTAAGGGGATTTGCGAAAATTCGAAGCAAGAACCGCAATATAAGTGCACTGTGTGAATAAATCCTTATGTTAATCCTACTTTTCATGACAATTTTACCCAATGTTTGCCTCTAGAGGGCGATATTTGACTTTGTAATAGTTGTATATAGTATAAAATAATCATTGCGCTTTACCAGTATCTTTGGCGAACAAGGGGGTGTGAAGGTCAAGTCCTCCTTTCCGTTCCAGGGATAATTGGCAGTTTCCGCTGGCAGAGAATAATCCTGCACTTTAAGTCCTATGAGATCTTCCCATTTATAATAGTTATATTGACTGTAGTATATCGTTTAAAACAGAGGTCGGTAACCTATCGATCGTGATCGACTAGTCGATCGCCGATGGGTGCTGAATAGATCGGGGGCTTCAGTCAGTACTACACTGTGCAGGAGCACTATAACTAATGGGGTATTGTGGTAGAGCACTACTACTAATGGGGGCACTGCTGGCAGCACAGTTACGAATGGTGGCACTGTGGGAGAGTACTATTACTAATAGAGGCAGTGGAGGAAAGTACTATTACTAATGAGGGCACTGTGAGGGAGCATTATTACTATTGTGGAAAATATAAGTGTAACGGTTACTAATGGGGCACTGTGCAGGAGCACTATTACTTATGGTGTCACTGTGGGGCATCACTGTTCCTAACAGGGGAATGTGGGATAGCACTCATACAAATGGGGACTCTGTGGAGTAGCAAGATTACTGCTGTGGAGCATTATTATGAGGGAACTATAGGTGACACTGTTACTAATAGAAGCACTGTGGGGAGCACTAATACTTATGGGGCACCGTGGGGGAGCACTTTTACTAATAGGTGCACTGCTTGAGCACTATTAAAGGGGTAATCCCAAAAATCATAAATTACCACAGAATAGGTGATAATTTTCTGATTTCTGGTGACCCCACTGCTAAAACCCACATCTATTGGTAGAATTAGGGTCCAGAACCGCCAGATCCTCCTCACTGCTCGACCGCAGTGAGGAGGAATTTGAATGGAGCGGAGGTTGAGTATGCGCACTTTTGCTCCATTCAAAGTCTATGGGAATGACAGAAACAGCCGAATACAGCACTTGACTGTTTCCGTCATTTTCATAGATAATTGTAATAGTCGCGGACCTTTGGCATTACTTACCCACCAACGGCCACGACCGCAGACCTATGAGCTCGTGCCGGTGTCTCCCTCCTCTGAGATGCCGGCACACAAGACTGTCCTCGACTGCTGCTGCTGTGCATAGTGTGCTCCCGGCCTTAATGGGCCAGCGCGCGCACCAAGTAAATCTCCTCCATCCTATTCCAGCATACCAGGAACTATAAAAAGGACTCTGACCTATTATTCCTCCTTGTTGTGTCTGCCCATGTTCGTTATTGCAAATGGTCCTTTAGTTGTATCTTGTGTTCCCAGACCGTGTATCCCATATCCAGTAATTGTGTTTGTTCCAGTGCGAAGCCAAGTGTAATCTGTGCCAAGTATCATGTGGCACGTGTCTGCTACGCCGAGTGTCTGTCAAATCATCTATCCAGGTACTCTTGCCCTAGAGTCTGTTATTGACTATAGTTTGGCCAGCTGCTACTCAGCAACGGTGGAGTGGCCTAGTTGGTCCACATACCCCAGAGTCATGACAACAATGAATAAAGCGGCGGGCGAATGCTTGACCGCCGCTCCATGCAAGCTCTTCCTCACTGCGCGGGGTGCAGTGAGCAGATCTGGGGGTTCGGGAACCCCGTTTTCATGATCAGTGGGGGTTCCAGCATTTCGGCCCCCCGGTGACCAGAAAATTATAACCTATCTTGGGGATAGGTGAGAATTTATGATTTTGGGAAAACCCCTTTAATGTCAGGGGCAGTTAGTGGGTATTATTACTGTCAATGTCATTTTGAGCTTGGCACAATTATTTTTAGAAGACACTTTGTCTTTGTGGCACTATTACTTTTAAGGGCACTCTATGCTGGGCACAATTATTTTTGAGGGAGCTGTGTGGCACTAATTTCTGTAGGAGGCACTATCTGTTTAGTACTAGTATTTTCCAGGGGATTATCTGTATGGCTCTAATATTTTTGCAGTACAGTATTTGGGGGCACTGAGCAGCACAGCATTCAAAGTATTAAGGGTAAGCAGCAGGGTGAGACTGTTAGGGCACTAGGATGGAGAGTTTGTGTTAAAACGGTGGGGAGGATGATGGAAAAGTGAAGAACCTAATATGTCTGGGCAGCAAACTCTAGAGAGAGAGCAGACGTGGCTGGAAGTGTTTATGGCAGTCTGGGCGAGGTGGAGAAGATGAGTAAAAAGAGCATCTACATCAAAGAAGATGTCACCTGTGAGACACTGGATGTCACTGTTGTGTTATTTTATCTGTGTCTGATCAGTGCTGGATCCTCCTGTACGTTCTGTAGGGCTGAATTTAATGTAAAAAGTAATATCCATCTAGGGACCCTGTCTTAAGACCATAGCAATGCCCCTCATAACTTACATACCATCCCACCCATGGTCCGGTCACAACTCTGTGTCAAGATCTCAGGATACTACAAAGTTACTACAGTAGCTCTCCACCATGCTAAGGTTGCCTACCCCAGTTTTAGAACCCCAGCTACTCTAGAGGTAGTCACCCAGCTCTCCCACAATCCTGGATGAGAAAGCTGGGGGACAACCTCTGTGGGAGCTATATTGGTAACCATATTGGTTATTACCCAGCTTTCCCAGAAATAAGGACAAATTAGAAATGCCGGTTATATTTTTTTTTATTAATAATACGACCCGAGGACTTCACCTGTGACTTTATTTTGGGCAAAATGCCCTTTTTTAACGATGTGCAGAACTTCTCATTTTCATATATTGCAGACTTGATGCCATGACAACTGCAGAGCTCCGCGTCTTCACTATGTAGCACCTGATTAGGTTAGCGCGCATGTATATTAGTTGTATTTGGGGTGCGCCCCCCAGTGGAGCAAGAGAACACTGCAGTGTTGAACCTGCAGACATGACATACCTACTATTAGTATATACATGAATGTAGTCTAAATGGTGTAAATGAAGACTGAGGAGTGTATGTGAGGCTTATGAAATGTAGTGCATGACCCGCCGCTACCCAAAGATCAAACTGAAGACAAAGGAGTCTAAAAATCTCACAAATGTCATATTTCTTTCTTCTGCGCCAGGCAGAGCCAACTCCATTAATTTATATTGTATTCCACTGCAGAGCATTATCGCCATCTAGCGGAGAAAACATAAACTAACTTGTACCCTAGAATGCTCTTTATTATATATAGGGAATATAATTTGCATTGTGGCAGATATCTTGTGGGGTATGGCCCTTTAATGACCCGCAAATTCAATAGTAAAAAAACTAAATGTTGTTACGTTCATGTACGGCCGTGGAAATGGTGAGAAATTTAAGTAGCTCTCCATAATTTGGAGGATCGGCATTACACATTCAGCCTATAGATTTCAACTGTGTAATTCTTCATCTCCCCTGCGGTGGCACTGCAGTGAAATTAAACACTTGCTGCTGAGTTCCTCGGATTACACCTGATCGCTGGGGTTCTCCGCTACCCCAATAACCTCTTCAAGTTCTTCCTGACTTCCATTTTCACTAGCAGATGCCAGAGGGGTGTGGCTTAGTGAAGGGGTGGGGCTTAAAAAATTTTGGTCTAGAGAGAGCAGTGTGGGGAGGTTAACCCTATATCCGTGTACAGCCTGACACATACTTGTGAGAAGGAGGGGAAATGGCTGATCTAGGACTCACACAGAAGAATTTCTCTGACCAAAAAAGGACCAAGTGAATTGTTTTTATTTTTTATGTATTTTCTATGTTTAGTGCCCCTATAAAGTGGTTGCATTTATATGGCTCATATGATATATATCTTTTCAATGTGTATATATTGTCCAATGCATTATGCATACAGTCATATTGGATTATTGAAGTAAAATAACCATAATCCCCTCCCATCATATATACTAACACCTGACTGCTAATTAATATTGAGAAATGACGAGGAGACACAATTTTTATTTTTAAATACAATTTATTTCAATATAATTCCTACTCTAGGCTGTTGATCCAGAAGAAGGCAAAAACCCTGCACACGTTTAGCCGATTTGTGCCACAGGGAAAAAATTCCTTGTTGTCCCCGAGAAAAGGCGATCAGTCCGAGAACCCAGGATCAGAGCTGTACATGCAACTAACTAAATACATATTACAGATCTCAATGATATTTTATGTAATAGTAAGTAATGGGGATACATACACGACATTTCCAGAAGTTGTCCAATCACAATTCATCCACAATGTCTCGATACCACGCAGGCCACACCTCCACCGTTTTGACTCTGGCGATCACAGCATGACTACAGCCTGGTAAAAGAAAACACAACCCTCCGGAGTAGACCGGTGCATTATACCAGGACCCTAATGTCGCATAAACCAACTGGTCAACCCCAGGAGGGCAGGGATTATTAGGTCTTTGGCCTCGAAGCCATTTTTAACATAACAAACTTCGTAGACTCCTAATTGAGGACATCAAACATGGCACCTGCTGATGTCATAATGCATTGATTCCACGTATTTACCTTGACCTGTATAATCGGTGTTATGACATCAGAAGGCACCAAATATATAATTATAAATAAAAATGGTCCCGTTACATACGATTTTGACCATTCGAACAGGTCTTGTCCTCATCTTCAGCTGCCCGTCCAGACCTCCTCACTGCAATAAAATAAGGGCAAAGTTGTCCGCCATTTTAACTTAGTTTACTTCAATATATGTGACTTAAACTAGGTCTCCTTGGAGACCACACCCACTTTTCTTGTCACCTGTTAAATTTGGCGAGTGACGATAAAAGTCGTATTTCTCCCAAAAAATGTCACTTCATCGTTTGCGACTTTGTATGTCGCAGTTTACTCAAAAAAACTGGCAAAACTGCTAAGTAAACGTGGGCCATGATGTATAACAACCCAACATATCAAAAATTTTCTAATTAAATCTATATATTATGTGCATACCTTTAATGTTTGTGAACTGCTGGTAAAATGGCGGCAGGTTCTTCTCCACATTACATTTTTCTTATTCGCTCCAAAACCTGAAAGTAAATGACAGAACCTCCTATTACCGCGTGAATACTCCACCGCCCCCGCTGCCCGTCCTGTTCTGGCCTCTGCCATGCGTCTCGTCCATGAAGTTCTCTTTTCCAGCGTTCCGGATTGCGTCTGGTGACATCACAAACACCGGAATCTTCCATCATTCTCTGCGAGATCTTCTTGGTGAAGTATCTTGTATCTACTGGACTGAGAAGTTGCCCCCGGAACCCCAGATTTTATAAAGCCACAATCATTGTGACATCATTCAGTGACAGTGGCCTCCTGTAGTTATCCGATGATGTCATAGTGCACATTGGTTAGTATTGCTGTCTGACAGTGCAGGCTTCTTAAAGGAAAACTCCCACAAGTTACATGTGAAATACCCTTTAGGGTACGAACACACACGGCGTAAATACTGCAGATTTTCTACAACGGATTAATTGCGGAAAATCCGCAGCGTATTACAGTAGCAGCAGTGTGGGTGAGATTTCAACAAATCTCGCTCCCATACTGTGGAAAATTTGCAGCTGAAAAACGCACATAAATTGACCTGTGGTGCGGTTTCTTCAGCCGCAGCGTGTCAATTAATGCTGCGTAATCGCAGCTCTTCTGTTGCGGGTTTTCCTATTGAATTCAATGAGGTGCTTAAACCCGCAACAAAGTGGTGTGTGTTGCGACATTTGCGGCGGAATCACAGCGTTTCCGCCGCAAAAAATCGCAAGTAAGAAAAAAAAAAAAAAGTTATACTTACCCAGAGTTCCTCGCATCTTCTCCAGTCAGGCCTCCTGGGATGACGTTACAGCCAATCACAGGCTGCACCGGTCACATGACCTGCAACGTCATCCCAGGAAGCCGGACAGCGCGCAGAGAAGAGGGAGGGGGTAAGTATGAACCTTTTTTTTTTTTTTTATTGTTCCGGCGCTGCTTTATGCAGCGGAAATTCTGCCAGAAAAACGCACAACGTGGTGCGATTTTTCGGATGGCGCTCCCTGCGGTTTTCAGTGCGGATATGCTGCGCAGCTTGACGCAGCGTATCCGCCCTGAACACGCTGTGTGTGCTCGTACGCTTATTGTGGCAAGTTGTCGGCAACTAAAATTCTCGGCCCATTGACGACACTTCTTTCCCTTTTGCAGCAGTTCACCGTTGTCATAGGAACAGTAGCCTCTTTTATGACATTTATTAAAGAAAGAGGATCAGCTGCACGTAGCAACCAATCAGATTCCAGTGGATATAAAGTAAAAATGTGATCTGATTGTAGTTGCTATGGGTAACTCTTCTACTTTATCTCTGCGATGGCTTTTTTTTTTACATCAGACTCATTGGGGCAGATCTATCACAACTGGCGCAAAGGAAAAGTGGGGTAGTTACCCATGGAAACCAATCCAGCGACTGCTTTCATTTTCCAAAGGGCCTCTGAAAAATGAGAGGAGGAATCTGATTGGTTGTCGTGGGTTACTGCTCCACTTTTCCAGTTTTAAAACATCTCCCCTTTTGTGCGAATCCGAAACTTCATCCAAATCAATGTCCATATCCTAAGTGCCGCTAGTCAACTCAGTTATTATGTGGACATTGATGCGGATGGAAATCCACAGAATTACTCAGTGTAATCTCTTCACCATTTACCTCCAGGCTCGGATTTAGTAATAAGTGGTAATGCGTTAGATATGAGCTTTTTGGCCGGGATATAACGGCGTACCGGCGCATGTACGGTCAGATTATATCCTACATCGCTCCCTTGCAGAGTCAATAACCTCTCACAACGTCTTGTTTTTCGTTTTGTCGCTCACCGCGCTCAGTATCCAGCTATAGCAGTGCGCAGGACCAGCTGAGTCTTACCAGAGGTTCTGCTCGGTCACCATGGGGACGGCGCACACATGATGTCAATCACCCCGGTGGACACGGCTCCGTGGCGACATCCGCGCGCGTTCACTCGTAGGCGGTGGGATGAAGACACTCATTACATGCATGAACAGCGGTGATATGCGCCACCCACACTGTGACGCTGCGTTCTGTTGTAGTCAGATGATGATGCAATCCCACCTCTCCCATTGGCCTCCGTTTTCCAGTTATAACTCATCCAGTTTGCCTTAAACCACGCCTCCTGACGAAGCTGCGGCGAAATGTGATTGTGGCACGGAATCACAACCTTTTACCCGACCAATCATCCCCTCAGACTAAGTCAACTTGGAGTCACCGCTGGGTTAATCTCCCTGATCAAAAGTTGGGAAGTACGAGTAAGGGCTCGTCCACACTCTGCGGAATTGCTGCGTTTTTTCCGGCTGGAATTTCGTACGGAAAAAATGCAGCGAATACAGTAGCAGCAAAGTGGAGATTTAACAAATCTCAGCCACACGCGGCATAAAAATTCTGAGCAGGAATTGTCCTGCGGTGCGTATTTTTCGGACCACAGCATGTCAATTCCTGCTACGGAATGTGGACTGAATTGCTGCGTTTTTCAGAGATGTCGCCATCTCCCAACATTGAGAAAAATGCAGCAAAATACGCACCATTTTCTGCCGTCAAAAACGCAGGAAATGGTGTGTTTTTGCAGCAGCAGAATGTCTGCGTTTTTCAACGTAATTGCTGCAGAAAGCCCTAAGTGTCAGTTCACACTGCATTTTTTGGCACTGATTTTCATTCGGAAACTGCGTCCAAGTCAGCAATAAAAAGTGCCCCAAATCGACCCCCATTGATTTTATTGCGAAGCAGAGACGTTTTTTTCCCCGGGGTGGCTTATGGCAATTCACAGAAAAACAAAAAAGCGGCATGCCCCTTCTCCGAGCGGTTTCCGCCTCAGACCTCCCATTGAAATCAATGAGAGGCAGAAAAAATCCTGTGGCGCTCGTTTTGAGCGTTTTTTGCCTGCGGTTTTGGAATTTGACTCAACGGCCATGAACTAAAAACGCAAAAAAAAAAAAAAAAAAGCGTCTAAAAAAAAGTGCTGCCAATTAACAATCTGCCTCACAGCAGATTTTTTTATGCCTGTAAAAAAACTTGATGTGAATTAGGCCTTAGGGTCAGTTCACGCTGAGTTGTTTGACGCGGAAACCGCGTCGGAAAACGAGCCAAAAATGCCTCCCATTGATTTCAATGGGAGGCGGAGGCGTTTTTTTTTTACCGCGAGTGGAAAAAACGGCTCATGGGAAAAAGAAGAGAGCTACGGAAAGGTGTCCGTGCCGTAGAACCGTGCCAGGAAATATGGAGCATGTCCTACTTTTTGGATTTTACGGGCACGGAAATGCGGCGTGCGGCCCGTGATTTCGGGCACAGCCGTGTCCATGAGGCCTAACAGCATCGTAGAGCTGCGGTCCAGCCGGGACACCAGTGCAAAAATGTGCTCGTATAAGGCTCTGTTCACATCTGCGTCACGGCTTTGGTGCAGTGGCAGATCTGCCCGGAATTGACTCATAACGGGGTCCGTCGGTTTCCGTGCATGCTGCGCTATTCTTCCTGTCAAATCTGACAGCATTAGCAGCAAAGGCTCCGACGCAAAATGTGAACAGAACCTTACGTTTGTGTGAAACCAACCTTACAGCTATGTGCCTTTGTGTTTTCTAGCTGTTTTGCATGCTGTGTCAGTTTTCACCGCCGATTTAGAATTCTATTCATGAACTTTTTTTTTTTAAACTGAAACACGTGATGTGGCTGGGTAGCTCCTTTACCTTTATTTAAATTCACCTTTATTTAAATTAAGCCATTTCCTTTTCCGATTTGTAGGTTTTTAACTATCGTCCACGAATTACAGAGATCTTGGCAAGAGCAGGCACAGGAAGAAAAATAATTCTAATCTCCCCGATCTCGATATATAGGGAGAGATTAGCGAGCACAATGCATTATCCCTCGCTGTGCGGCTTTTCTGTTATTTCCTAACATGGTCTATTCTGTTCCAGACGCAGCTTTATTATAAGGGCTTTTATCGGACGGCTATCTTTAGGAAGTGTCAGCTGGTTTTGGCCGCCTTGTACTTAAAGAGGAAGGGCGGAACTTCAAATACAATCTTCAAGAGGGTCAGGAGGAAAATCCTGCGCTGTATAGAGTCTCTAGACAGACAGGAGCCGAGGAAGAGACCTCAAAACGAAGCTGGAGGGGCCTGGAGAGCACTTTAATCTGCGCTTCACTTGTATAGGACAATGCATACATTGTGTGTCATGTGACCGGTCTGTAATAGGGGCTCCGCACGGAACGAGAAATAATAGTCCAGCTGGAATCGCAGCAAACAATGAACAGAAAAAAAGGTTTTAATTTGATTACGAAGCGCAACACGATTTAAAGGGTCATTCCAGTCTTTGCTCAGATTAACCCCCGAAGGTGCGGTTATCAGTCCTAAGGCACGTGGTAATGACATTTTACAAAATAGGTTTTGCTAAATACGTTTAATTTTATTCTGAATGTTACTCAGGATAAGGCACAGATTTCCTATGCTCTCTACTGTGGGAGGAGCTTACTCATTGTTGCCCCCTGCAGACTAATGTATGAACTGCCAAGAGAGGAAAGTGGAAAGTAGGTAACAATTGTTCTGAACACGTTTCTGGCAGGGTTGTATAGAATTACAAACCCATGGCTACTTTCTTCCAAAAACAGCATGGGTTGTGCCTGATATTGCAGTTTAGCTCCATTGAAGGGAATAGGGCTGATCTGTAATACCGCACACAACCTGTAGCTGTAGCTGGTTTACACGGTCCGTGCATGGCCCAGGAGCCCGGACCGCAGAAAAAACGGACAAGGCTCATTGAAAATAATGGCCGCGGCCATGTGCACGGCCCGCGATTTGCGGGCGGCTTGCGGGTGACACTCCGCCCCTGGCCAACCCCGTAAATCACGGCTGTGCACATGAGGCCTAAGGTTAATCTCCTATTATAACGAAGAAGTGAAACATCAAATATTTCCCCAAGGAAAGTTTCTCTTCCATTCCCAGTGAAATACAATCTCCTGAATGTAATGTGCACTTAGGACCTCATTCACACACGCACATTTTCGGGCAATTAAATTGCATCCAAATATCTGCTTCTGAAAAAGCTGGCAGTTTTCAAATGTACCATGCATTTTTTTTTTTATAGTGTCATTTCGTACATGCTTTTTTCTGGTGTTTTTGAAGTTTTAGGGTATGTTCACACGCACTATTTACGGACGTAATTCAGGCGTTTTACACCTGGAATTACGGCCGAAAATACTGCTTGAAAGCATTGCCAAACATCTGCCCATTCATTTGTATGGGTTTTACGATGTACTGTGCCGACGGTCATTTTTTTTTTTACACGCCGCAGTCAAAAGATGTAAAAAAGACGCCCGCGTCAAAGACGTGCCTGTCACTTCTTGGGACGTAATTGGAGCAGTTTTCCATTGACTCCATAGAAAAACAGCTCCAATTACGTCCGTAATGGACGCTGCGAAAAACGCCTGCACATGCCATTACGTCTGAAATTTTCAGGCGAAAACAGCTCCGTAATTTCAGTCGTAACGGACGCTGCCGTGTGAACATACCCTTATAGAGTAGCCTATGGGGAAAAACACCAGGGGAAAAAAACCCATCATATTTACAGCATATGATGTTTGGAAAAAAAACGCTACTAACCACAAAATAGCCTCAAAAATGCCACAAACCAAAACGCAGTTGTGAATTTAATATTTTACTATAGACTTAAATGTAACACGTGGCCGCACTTAAAACTGCATGAAAAACCGCCACGAAAAATGCAGCAAAAGGCCGTGTGAGACGCCACCCTGAACGGTATGCCCACATTCACAATCACTTTTTTTTCATTACTCTATAAGGCCTTATTTACATAAACATGTTAAACATCCGTGGGACGGCCGTTGAAACAGCGGTTGTCCCACGGAACCTATGTAATTCAGCCGTTGTTTCAATGGACCGTGTGAAGTGTCTGTGGGAAACTAGGACATGTCCGTTCTTTTCGCACATCACGCATCCCTCCATAGACTCTCAACTATGGGGGATGCGTGACATCGCGTCCCGCAGCGCTGAGCACAGATGCACCTCAGACGTGAAAAACGGCAGTTTTTCATGTCCGAGATGCGCAGCGTTCGTGTGAATCGGGCCTAATCCAAGATATAAAATTAAGCAGCTTGGAAATAGTCTCGATTAAGAATCTAATATGTCTACAGCTCCTATGCAGCTCTATGTGTCTCCATGGTTACAGACTACAAACTGCGTAAACCGATTCTGCAATAATGTTACTCCACTCCCTCCTCTTGGGCCTAGTTCACACCGAGTTTTGTGGTGCTGTTTTTTGACTCGGAAACACCACCAAACGGCCCAAATCTCCTCCCATTGATTTCAATGGCAGGCGGAAGCGTTTCTTTTCTCCCGAGTGGGAAAAAAAAAATGCTCACGAGAAAGGGAAAAAAAAAAAAGCGCGTCATGTCCTTTCTTCAGGCATTTCCGTCTCTGACCCCCCCCCCCCACCATTGACATCAATGGGAGGCAGAGAAAGCGTTTTTCGCGACGAACAAAGTGCAGGCAGGTCAAAATCTGAATTTTGAGGCAGATTTTTCTGCCTGCAAAAAAACTCTGTGTGAGCTGGGCTTTATATTGTGTGTTATCAGAAACCATGAAGACACATAGGTCTGCATAGACGCTGTGTACACAAAACGATACAAGGTTTTTACATCAAACCTGTTTGCAAAGTCTCTTTTTTTTCCCTTCAATACACTGGACCCCCCTCCATCCCCTATGATGTCCGTATACCCTAATAGAGCAACAGACATCGGAGGGAGGGTCCCCCATCCCCCACAATGAGCCTCTATGGCGGATGAGCCGCTCCTCTATAACGAGGACAAGCATTAGTCTGAATGGCCGCCATGTAACACCACATTTCCCCTGCAGGGGCTGCTGGCGGCTTCACCCGGGTGCCGCATTTTGAAAACGGTTGTTTCCGATTAAGCGAAATCCATGCCTAAATCCTGATCGTGTGAACACGGCCATAAAAGGGTCATTGGAATAATCTGTATTTGAATTCTGAAACTACGAATAGTAAAGTATAAATCGGCATAAACCAGATGTGCGGCATAAAATAACGGACTGCGGAGAAGCGCCACGTCGAAAACAATGTTCCTAGAGGGGGGGGTCCTGAATGAACGGGATAAATACGGAACGTGTAACAGAATTACAGCCGTTATGGCAATTCATCACTGACGGAAAAGAAAATAGCAGGTTCACATCAATGTTCCCCTCCCCCACCACCCCCAAAAACACTCTCTGATCTTTCTATATTTACCAGACAGTGAAAAAGAAATAAAAAAATTTTGTCCATGAACGCAGTAAATCTGATGGAACCCGCAGCATCTGTTCCCCAATCAGCTTTTATTCAAAGGATCAATGGAAGTTTAACGGCATCAAACAGGTCGGAGACGATAAAACAAGAACGTCTTCTGCCTCTCAGGAAACTTCCGAAACAAAACTTTTTTTTCACTTTTTTTTTTTTTTTTAAATATATCCCCCCGGTGTGGCAGTCATTCAGATCAATGGCCTCCCATGTAAGTAGATGGCGACTAAAGTCAGCGCGCTTTACACCGATATTTTGTGCCGAAAAATAGTGCACACCCTTAGGCCCCATGCACACGACAGCAAAAAACCTCCGTTTTTTTGCGGTCCGCAAAAACGGAGCCATTCACTTTCATTGAACACTGACACCTTTCCGTAGCACTACGGAAGGGTGTCAGTGCCGTGGAAATGTTCCGGGAATTATGGAACATGTCCGTTCTTTCGCATTTTGCGGGTCGTGCTCCCATACTTTGTATGGGAGCACGGCCCGAAAATGCGACTGTCAGTCAGCGGCCGGCCGTGCCCGCAATCGCGGGCCGTGATTGCGGGCACGGTCGTGTGCATGGGGCCTTAATACATCTGGCGCATGCTACAACTTTTCAACCAGAACCCCCTTTTTCTAAACAATATCAAGTGTTGAGGGAGGTGCAAAAAATATCTGACAAACCTGGCACTTTTTTGGCGCAGTTTATGCCGATATTCCCACACATTTTTTGTAGAAAACCTGCACCGTGTTTTTTTTTTTTTTTGTATAAGCCAAGTCTTCTCACAGTAGCCTTAACCCTTCAAAACTACCTTGTTCGGTCCGTGATATACGGACCGTGTGTCAGACGTAGGCCTCATGCACACGACCGTAGCCATGTGCACGGCCGTGATTTTCTGGTCAGCTGGCCACGGAGTGACAGCCGCGAGCCGCCCACAAATCGCGGGCTGTGCACATGGCCGCGGCCATTTGTTTCAATGAGCAGAACATGGCTGTAATAAGACTTGCCCGTTCTTTCTGCGGTCCGGGCATCCAGGGCCATGCACGGACCATGGAAACCACGGTCGTGTGCATAGCCCCATAGGAATGAATGGGGCCGCAATTCACCCGTGGATTTTTGGGGGAATTGCGGCCGCAAAAGCACCTTCGTGTGTATGGGACCGTAGTTCCCAGTGCGACCAGTTCAGGGAGCCGGACTCCTAGCATCATAGCTATCCATGACGTTGAGTCACTGCCTCACATGGGAACGCGGTCCTATATTATAATCCTGTTTTCAGTACCCACCAGTGGCCAAGAGTCATGGATACCTATGATGCTAGGAGTCCGGCTCCCTGAGCTGCGGTTGGTCCGGGAAATGCTGCTGACATACGATTACCGCAGACCGAACACTGCCGTCTGAATGAAGCCTTAAAGAGACTCTGTCACCACATTATAAGTGCCCTGTCTCCTACATGATGTGATCGGCGCTGTAATGTAGGTGACAGTAATGCTTTTTATTTAGAAAAATGATCTATTTTAAACCACTTTATGAGCGATTTTTAGCTTTATGCTAATGAGTTTCTTAATACCCAACTGGGCGTGTTTTTACTTTCGACCAAGTGGGCGTTGTACAGAGGAGTGTATGACGCTGACCAATCAGTGGCCAATCAGCGTCATGAACTTCTCTCCATTCATTTACACTACACATAGCGATATAGCTATATCACTATGTGCAGCCTCATACACAAACACTAACATTACTACAGTGTCGTGACAATGAATATACATCACTACCAGCCTGGACGTCATGTGTACTCAGAATCCTGACATGTCTGTAGGGTCTCTGTGAGATTTACAGCAAGGCAAACGTAATCTCGCGAGATTACGATGTAACCGGTCATTTCAAACGAGATTACGCTTGCCTTGCTGGAATCTCACAGAAAAGATTCAGAAGTGGTCAGGATTCTGAATAGACATCACGTCCAGGCTGGATGGTCATGTGTATTCATTATCAGGACACTACAGTAATGTTCGTGTTTGTGTATGTGGCTGCACATAGTGATATATCTATATCGCTAGTGCAGTGTAAATGAATGGAGAAAAGTGCATGACGCTGATTGATCACTGATTGGTCAGCGCCATACACTCCTCTGTACAACGCCCACTTGGTCGAAAGTAAAACACGCCCAGTTGGGCATTAAGAAACTCATTAGCATAAAGCTAAAAATCGCTCATAAAGTGGTTTAAAATAGATAGTTTTTTGAAAATAAAAAGCATTGCCGTCACCTACATTACAGCGCCGATCACATCATGTAGGAGACAGGGAACTTATAATGTGGTGACAGAGCCTCTTTAAAGGATACAGCCATTTTTGGGGTTCTCAGCTCTACATTCCAAAAACCAAACCTTATTTCATTTTTCCATCGATAGTGCTGGGATGAGTTTCATTATCCAATAGCACCATTTTGTGAGAAAGCTAGAAATTAATATAAATGTATATATATATATATATATACACACAATTTATTTTATTTTTTTACACAACAAAAACAGCAATTTTGCCATTGTCTTCACAGCACAATTTCTTTGTGTGTCAAATTCCGATAACCTTTTCGTCATCGACGGAGCTTTAGGAAGGCTTATTTTTTTTTGTTTGATGAGCTGTAGGTACATAAAACTTTTTGCCGACTTTTTAATGTTTTTTTTTTTTTTGAGAGGCAAAATGACCAAAAAGGCAGCAAATCCACCCCACCCCCCACTGTGGCAGATAACATTTTATAGTACGGTATGTCACAGATGCGGTGATATCAGTTGTGTATATTTTTTTTTTCCAAAGTAAGGCCTTATTCACACTGCGTTTTTTTGCGCTTTGCAGTTGCGTGTGTGCAGTATGTGCTGCGTCATTTTCACGCATATGCCATTCTTATGACACTCTGTTTTTGTTTTCATTCATTTATTTTACAACTGTAGCCCGAATCACGTGCGGCATAAGGAAGTGCGTCCATGTGCCGTGCGTGATTTTCACGCACCCATTGACTTCAATGGGTGCGTGATGCACGAAAAACAGCCAAGTATAGGACATGTTGTGAGTTTTACACAGCGCACATACGCTGCGTTAAAATCACGGACTCTCTGAACGGCCACATTCACTAACATAGGTCCGTGAGACATACGTGATTTTCACTCGCGTATCACAGACGTAATACATGTTCATGTGAATAAGGCCTAAGGGTTTATTAACTGGTAGATCAAAGGAGGTTAAACATACGGGGCAGAATTATCTCCAATACTGGCCATTCCAGCAGAATGTAGAACACCGCCGGCACTAGAGCGTGATGGCATGGCTATTGCCGCACCATCACTTCACCGTAAAAATACGTCAATTCGCTGGAGAGACCTGCTCGCCGCGACACTATTACGGTGCAGGACAGTTAAATGTTAACATTTAGAACTCAATGTTGTGCTGTTCCTCTGTTATTCCTCCTAGAAATTTATGATTGAATTGACAACTGGGTGTGACCATGCAGTGTCACAACCCTAAACGGTAACATCGTAGGTGATCATAAATTTACCCCGTGTTATCCCCTGAGGACGTTGCTTCTGCAACGAAACATGTCGGGGGGGGCTATCGTCATCTTAATAATCACTGACGGCTTAGTCACTTGCTCTAATTGTGTGGGACTGATCCTACGAACGGCAGTCTGCAGCTGCCGAATCGGTCTCTCTCATTGCATCCAGCGATGTGCTGGGTGCGTGCACATTGATCTTTACGATACACATGAGCCGTCTTTTGATACAATTTTAACTTTGTGTTGCTGTCTGTCTGTTTGATCCACTAATAAAAGTTATATTTTAACTGCTACCATTGACACCATTTCTATGGTGGCTGGGAAATTGGGACCTCGACATACCTGCAAACGCCGATGCTGCTGCAGAGTCATCTGTAGCCTCTGGTGCCGACATGATGCAGGACCTGTGAGTGACGTCACAGTGCTGCACTGCCAGAAGCTGGGCGTTGTGAAGAGAAGTGGATGACACTTCTATACACAACGCCCAGCTAGTAATAGTAGTAAACACGCCCCGATGTAGGCACATAATACACGCCCACATGTACTTTTACTTTTCAACACGCACAATTGTACTTTTGCAAGCCTCATTTGCATAAATACGAAAATGGTCATAACTTGGCCAAAAATGCTCATTTTTTAAAAATAAAAACGTTACTGTAATCTACATTGCAGCGCCGATCTGCTGCAATAGCAGATAGGGGTTGCAAAATCTGGTGACAGAGCCTCTTTAATAGTCATAACCCTGGAATATCGTAAGGAACAATCTACACAACTCAGTTACATCCAGCGCACGTCCCAAGGGGAGCAGTGCCAAGAGAAACCTAGAATGTACAGGATTATTACATAGTAAATGTACTAACATACAACAGGTGGCAGTATTATAGTAGTTATATTCTTGTATATAGAAGCAGTATTATAGTAGTTATATTCTTGTATATAGGTGGCAGTATTATAGTAGTTATATAGGGGCAGTATTATAGCAGTTATATTCTTGTATATAGGAACAGTATTATAGTAGTTATATTCTTGTATATAGGAGCGAGTATTATAGTAGTTATATTCTTGTACATAGGGGGTAGTATTATAGTAGTTATATTCTTGTATATAGGAGCAGTATTATAGTAGTTATATTCTTGTATATAGGTGGCAGTATTATAGTAGTTATATTCTTGTACATAGGGGGTAGTATTATAGTAGTTATATTCTTGTATATAGGAGCAGTATTATAGTAGTTATATTCTTGTATATAGGGGCAGTATTATAGTAGTTATATTCTTGTATATAGGAGCAGTATTATAGTAGTTATATTCTTGTATACAGGAGCAGTATTATAGTAGTTATATTCTTGTATATAGGGGCAGTATTATAGTAGTTATATTCTTGTATATAGGAGCAGTATTATAGTAGCTATATTCTTGTATATAGGAGGCAGTATTATAGTAGTTATATTCTTGTATATAGGGGCAGTATTATAGTAGTTATATTCTTGTATATAGGAGCAGTATTATAGTAGTTATATTCTTGTATATAGGAGCAGTATTATAGTAGTTATATTCCTGTATATAGGAGCAGTATTATAGTAGTTATATTCTTGTATATAGGAGCAGTATTATAGTAGTTATATTCTTGTATATAGGAGCAGTATTATAGTAGATATATTCTTGTATATAGGAGGCAGTATTATAGTAGTTATATTCTTGTATATAGGGGGTAGTATTATAGTAGCTATATTCTTGTATATAGGAGCAGTATTATAGTAGTTATATTCTTGTATATAGGGGCAGTATTATAGTAGTTATATTCTTGTATATAGGGGGAAGTATTATAGTAGTTATATTCTTGTATATAACGGGCAGTATTATAGTAGTTATATTCTTGTATATAGAAGCAGTATTATAGTAGTTATATTCTTGTATACAGGAGCAGTATTATAGTAGTTATATTCTTGTATATAGGGGCAGTATTATAGTAGTTATATTCTTGTATATAGGAGCAGTATTATAGTAGATATATTCTTGTATATAGGAGGCAGTATTATAGTAGTTATATTCTTGTATATAGGGGCAGTATTATAGTAGTTATATTCTTGTATATAGGAGCAGTATTATAGTAGTTATATTCTTGTATATAGGAGCAGTATTATAGTAGCTATATTCTTGTATATAGGAGGCAGTATTATAGTAGTTATATTCCTGTATATAGGAGCAGTATTATAGTAGTTATATTCTTGTATATAGGAGCAGTATTATAGTAGTTATATTCTTGTATATAGGAGCAGTATTATAGTAGATATATTCTTGTATATAGGAGGCAGTATTATAGTAGTTATATTCTTGTATATAGGGGGTAGTATTATAGTAGCTATATTCTTGTATATAGGAGCAGTATTATAGTAGTTATATTCTTGTATATAGGGGCAGTATTATAGTAGTTCTATTCTTGTATATAGGGGGCAGTATTATAGTAGTTATATTCTTGTATATAGGGGGCAGTATTATAGTAGTTATATTCTTGTATATAGGAGCAGTATTATAGTAGTTATATTCTTGTCCATAGGGGGCAGTATTATAGTAGTTATATTCAGTATAACATTCTTATAAGTCTTACCCACATACTCTGACGTTGCTATTGCAAGGACACTTTAGGCTTAAATTCAATAAGACACAACACGTTTATTATGAGGCACAGGACTTTACTGACATGCACAAACTAGTCATAAATGCATGAAGTGGTAACAGATAGTAATCCAGCGCAGTGTTTTGAGAACAAGCTGCATCTCCCAGGTAACAGACACGCGTGCGCTCCATTTCACCATCAGCCGCCCGGATTTCTCCTGCTGGATGTCAGAGATCAGTTAAGGTAATCATCCTCCGCCCAGCCATATCACACCAGAGCTGAGTGTAGGATGTTTACATGAACTAACTGTGAAGTGGAGAGTTCACGAGGACAAGACACGTCGGGCAGGAGGACTGGTTCTGGCAACTTGTCTACACAGCAACCCTTGGCATGATGATCCTGTGTGGGTGGAGCAGGCAAAGTATCACACGTGGTGAATGCAGAGAGGACATGAAAGGATCTGGAGACAATAAAGACTGCAGTGATGGGGGGGGGGGGGGGGGGGGGAGAAATAGGACATTTCAGCATGAAAATGGAAAAAAAAAAAAAAAAAAAAAAAAAGCTTTGAAGCCTAAGGAATTGTAAATTCAGCTCTGGACAACCGACTCAGGATCAGTGATGTCATCAAATGTCAGGGACTTTCATAGTTCACTCCCAGGGGACAAAAATCAGTCCTGGTCGTGTGATGGACACCGGTGCATGGCTCGTTACACAACTGATAACTAAAGTAACGAGCAGTGCACCTGTGCGTCCACCACATAAGGCCTCATTCACACGAGCGTATTTTACGTCCGTGATACGCGCATTAAAATCACACGCGTTGCACGGACCAATGCAAGTCAATGGGGACATTCAGACATTGTGTTTTTCACGCAGTGTGTGTCCGCTGCGTGAAACTCACTGCGTGTCTTACACTTGGGCGTTTTTTTTTACGCATTACGCACCCATTGAAGTCAACGGGTGCATGCAAATCACGGACAGCACATCCGTGTGCTGTGCGTGATTCGCGCAACAGTTGCTTAACCCCTTAATGACCAGCCTATTTTGGACCTTAATGACCAAGCTATTTTTTACGTTTTTCAAGCGTCGCATTCCAAGAGCTATAACCTTCTTATTTTTGCGTCGACATCGCTGTATAAGGTCTTGTTTTTTGCGGGACAAGTTGCACTTTTTAATAGCACCATTTTTAGGTACATATGATTTATTGATTAACTTTTATTAACTTTTTTTCGGGGGGGGGGAATAGAAAAAAAAATCTGAAATTTCGCCACTTTTTTGCGTCCTAAATCTACGCCGTTTACCGTGTGGTATAAATAACACAATAACTTTATTCAGCGGGTTGTTACAATTGCAATGATACCAAATTTGTATAGTTTTTGTATGTTTTACTACTTACACAGTAAAAATGCTTTTTTTTCAAAATGATTTGTTTTTGCGTCTCCATATTTGAAGAGCCGTAACGTTTATTTTTTCGCCGATGCGGTTGTATGAGGGCTTTTTGTTTGCGGGACGACTTGTAGTTTTTATTGGTACCATTTTGGAGTAGATGCGACTTTTTGATCACTTTTTATTACATTTTTTTAAAGTCAGGATTCACAGAAAACAGCAATTTTTCCATAGTTTTTTATTACATTTTTTACGGCGTTCACCGTGCGGGTTAAATAATGTAATAGATTTATAGTCGGGGTCGTTACGGACGCGGCGATACCAAATATGTGTAACGTTTTAACTTTATTTTGTTTTTTTAATAGTAAAGCATTTTGTAAGGGGAAAAGCTGGGTTTCATTTTTTTTCACATTTTTTTTAAAATTAACTTTAAACTTTTTTTCACTTTTTTACTAGTCCCACTAGGGGACTTTAATATGCGATTCTGCGATCGCATTTATAATACACTGCAATACTTTTGTATTGCAGTGTATTACTGCCTGGCCGTTTAACACGGACAGGCATCTGCTAGGTCATGCCTGCGGCATGATCTAGCAGGCATTCACTCCAGGCAGCCTGGGGGCCTTTATTAGACCCCCGGCTGCCATTACAGACACAGACACTCGGCAATCGTATCGCCGGGTGTCGGTGGGAGAGAGGGAGCTCCCTCCCTCTCTCCAAAACCACTCAGATGCGATGAACGCTATTGAGCACCGCATCTGAGGGGTTAAACGGGCGAGATCGATACTAATATCGATCCCACACGGCAGAGCAGGGACGCCCCCAGCCCTCAGCTGCCTCTAGCAGCTGAGATCAGGGAGATTTGACAGCTCCCTGCTCTGTAAACTTATTCCGATGCCGCGACGTAAAAAGTCTATGGCATCGGAATAAGGCCCGTTAGTGACCGACGTAGAAACACGATGGGCCGGTCACTAACGGGTTAAGAAATGGAGGGGGGGGAAAAAAAAAAAAAAAAAAAAAAGTCACCTGCCCCCCCCCCTTACAGGAGCCAAGCTATGAATGCAGCTCTTCAGTAGGGTGCCCAGCAATAATCTACCCAACCGTTTCCAAAAACATCAAGAGCCTTACTGATCATTAGCGGGGATGTACGAGGTTCACCGTCAGGTATGTGGACAGTCAAGGATACTTCGCACCAGAAATGCAGTTTACCCATGGAGGGGTGACGGACTTCCATAGCCGGTGGCAGCAAACATCGGACTGAAAGCTCCCGTTAGCCTCAAAGCTTCCAGTCGGGGATGTTTACAGCAACAGACTACAAATCCCGCTCACATCTGCTGCGTGCCAGCCCCAACCTGAAACAGAGAAAATACAATGGAGAACTGAAAGACTGAATCATAAGGCCCAGTTCAGTTTTTTACACCGATTTTGACATGCAAGCTGCGCCTGAATCACCGGCAAAAAACGGACGACATCTCCCATTGAGTTCAAATGCCGTGGGAGAAAAAACGCAGCAGGAGTTTGCTGCCAGATCAAAACTCCTGAAGTCAATTTGAGGCAGATTTTTCTTGCTTGCATAAAGAACTCAGTGTGAACAGGGCCTAAGAGTCACACGTCATCGCTACAGTCTATAGTGCGGCATGCAGATTTTGCTACATGTTACCGGAAGATTTCACCCCTTTAAGGGTATGTTCACACAACTTATTTTCGGCCTGTAAACAGCCGACAAATCGAAAGCAGAAAGCCTCCAAACGTCTGCCCATTGATTTCAATGGGAAAAAACGGTGTTCTGTCCAGACGGGCCATTTTTTTTTTTACGCAGCCGCTTCACTTCTTGAGCCGTTTGAGCCATTTTTCGTTAACTATATTAGAACAGCTCCAAAAACGGCCATAAAAAATTAGTTGCTTTAAAACAAAAAAAAAAAAAACCCGCAAAATCAGGAGGTATATTCAGACGTTTTTTGCTGAGCGTGTGAACAGAGCCGAACATCAAAGAGGGTGAATATCCAGAGTTTGAGGCTAGAAGATTAAAAGGGAAACCTCAGCAGAAAGTGAAGTTCACCATTTGCTTCTCTTCCACACGACCTAGTGAATAATTACCAGTGGCCGGTGTATGTTCACCGAATCGCTGCACGTGGGAGGCCACAAGTTCTCCATGGTCCGTCAGGCAGGAGACTGCAACGACCTATGAAAGACAAAGAGAATACTGAGTTCACCCATTAAAAATCAGAGTTTTTTTTTTTTTTTGTTCAATTTGTTGGGCTACCAAAATCATTTTGACCTAATTTTCTCATGACATCTAGGGCTATTTTTTCCCATTCTTATTAAGTTATACTGGCTACAAAACCATAGCAGTTTGTGGTAAGCCATGTGCACGAATCTCGCTGTGCGGCAATTACCACAGCCGTCACATGGTGTGCGGACATCCTAAGGGCTCGTCCACACGTATCGGAATTGCTGCGTATTTTCTGTCCAGAATTACGGATGGAGAATACGCAGCAGCAAAGTGGGCGAGATTTAACAAGCCTCATCCACACGCTGCGTAAAACTTCCGACCAGAAATTAACCTGCGGTGCGTATATTGTACCGCAACATGTCTATTCCAGCTGCGGACAGAACTGCTGCGTTTTTCAGAGGAGAGAAGCGCAGCAAGATCCGCACCATTTTCTGCAGTAAGCACAAGAAATGGCGTGTTTTTCCCTGCACCAGAAATCTGGTTAGTTTCTGCAGATTTTTTATTGCAGCAATTCCGTTCCATATGGACAAGCCCTTGTAGGTGAACAGAGGCGGGATGACACTTCTGTTCAGAACCATTTAATAGCTAGGGCAGCTAAAGAGGATCTCTCGCTCCGGAGGTTCCTGCACATACCATGAGCGGCCCCCATGGATTGCAAGGAGTACTGTGTAATGCTTTATTTATCCTGTGGTGGCACTGTGGGGCAATTACACACTTGTGGGTTCCTCCACAGATTGCAGCTGATCACACGATGTCCCTGCTGCGACCTTCAATGGTCATCTCATTGCTAGAGGGATTCTTCTAAGAAACATTCAGCCCCTTTACCTCATTAGGGTGTTTACATGGGCAGGTAGCGTGGTTGGGCACAGCGAAACCGCACCACATTTTAGCACCACCCGCCAAATGCATCCGATCAGGTCATCACAAGACCCGCTGTCCTCCAGTACATTTGTCCGATCACATTCCAAAAATTCTCACCCACACAAAGTCAATGACCGAACTCACGTCTTCATATCATGGCCGCCATTGTTTCTCTCAAATTAGGGGGTACCACGACAGGCGTAAACGTCCATACCGGCTACCAAAGCCGCCATGCTCTCCTAAGACCCCACAAAGTTCCTTCAAAAGCAACGACTTTCCCCTCCCCCCATGGGAACCAGTCCAGAGAGAAGTTTTGCCGCAGACCCCGACAATGAAAAGTTAATATCTAGGGAAACTTGATGAACTCGGCGTCAACTTGGACTTTTCTTTCAGACGTGTAAATGAGTTTCTCAGATTAGGAGGCGCTGGGATAAAGGCATCTGGAAAGGTTTATTAAAAGTCATGGAGATGGCTGCCAAGCACTCACGTGTAAAGATTTCACGGATGACAGACACGTTACCACGGAGACGGCTGACCTGCCGGGAGCGCCTAAGTGATTCTATAGCTGGTTAATTAACAGACGGCGCAGGTAGATTCCAGGAATGACAACCAGTGTGTATTGTAGACAGCCGATGGCACCAGACCCGAGCGGGGAGGACAAACAAAGGACGCGAGGCACTACTGTGGGCATAGCAACCAGAGCCGCCCTAAAATGTGCCCTTATTCATACAAGTCTGAAAATTAAAGGGAAACTCCATTTATGCACAACATGAGCCTAAATCTACACAAGGTGTTGGATCTTCTTGCAAATCTTTTGCTTTGTCTTGTACTGGTTTTTAACTACAATGTTTTATTCTCCATTCAGACCCAAAGCTGAACTCAGAAATCTGCTGCTTTACGGTTACCAGGGAGCAGAGCATTGTGGGAGCTCAGCTGCTAGGTCACATGACTGCAGAAAAACCGCACACAGGGGAATTCAAACTGTCCTTGTCACCCATAGCAACCAATCACAGCACAACGTCAATTTATCCAGAGCAGCGAAAGAAGTGAAAGCCGAGCTCTGATTGGTTGCTATGGGTAACAATGGCAGATTATGGTTTGACAGTTTTGATAAACTTGCCCCATAGAATACAAGTGGTCTTCCCAGGAGACATTCTCAATTTATGCAGGTGTAAAGGGGGTTTTCAGACCCTTAAAATTAAAAACAATATATTCTTTAAATTCACCTCAGTTTCCAATGCTTTCAGCGCCAAGTTAACATGGCAACCAACAGCTCTAATGACATCACTAGGGACGACATGTCAGCGTCCCTCAGTGACCAGATGAAGTGCCATTGAAGTAAACGAGATTGCTATAAAACCCTGTTGCCATAGCAACCACTCTGAGCATGCGCTGGGAAAAATGAAAGCCGAACTGCAATTGGTTTTGATAATAGAGGCCGAGTATTCACGTCTTCTAGTGCTTGATCGCAATCATACGGCAGCTTGCGCTAGTACGGTCATGGCAATACCTTGTTGCCGTTTCTATTATAAGACCTAAAACATTTTTATTTTTTTAAAAACACGTCGAAAAATAAAAGTAGTGTGCTTTTAGTTGCAGCATTTAACCAAAGTACAAAAACAAAACAAAAAAAACAAAACAGAAAAATGGCACAAAAAAAAAAAAAAAAAAAAACAGTGAAGGAAATAAGTATTTGATCCCTTGCTGATTTTGTAAGTTTGCCCACTGTCAAAGTCATGAACAGTCTAGAATTTTTAGGCTAGGTTAATTTTACCAGTGAGAGATAGATTATATAAAAAAAAAAAAAAAAAAATAACATTGTCAAAATTATATATATTTATTTGCATTGTGCACAGAGAAATAAGTATTTGATCCCTTTGGCAAACAAGACTTAATACTTGGTGGCAAAACCCTTGTTGGCAAGCACAGCAGTCAGACGTTTTTTGTAGTTGATGATGAGGTTTGCACACATGTTAGATGGAATTTTGGCCCACTCCTCTTTGCAGATCATCTGTAAATCATTAAGATTTCGAGGCTGTCGCTTGGCAACTCGGATCTTCAGCTCCCTCCATAAGTTTGATGGGATTAAGGTCTGGAGACTGGCTAGGCCACTCCATGACCTTAATGTGCTTCTTTTTGAGCCACTCCTTTGTTGCCTTGGCTGTATGTTTCGGGTCAAAAGCAGCAGAGGAGTTTACATTTACCCCACGTCATTTCTATGAATTTATGTTCAGATTGTGCAGGAGCGCTGAAGAGTGAAACATGTAAAAGAATAATTAACCCCCAACAGGAACCTAATGGGCGAGCCGCCATACACAGGCGTTATCATGAAGTTGCCCCAGGACACAGAGGCCCATAAAGCGAGGATTTGGCGGTTCAGTGAGGAAGAACTTGACGGCACAGGTTTTACGTCAACCTCATCCAACACCTTCAGGACGCCTGCGCACGGGGCGATTACCTGCAGTGTAATGTGTAATACAGCACCACAAAGTGGGAGTTTTATCAAATCTTATCTACACTTAAACTTGCATATGTAAACGGACACGCGGCACGGATGTGAAGATACAGCATGTCGCTTACTAGAAAGGGGAGAAAGTTCCACAACAAGAATCGTTGCCGTTTTGCTGCTAAATCTGCAGAGAACTTTCCTCAGGTCACACGTGGCAGATTTTACTGCTGCGAGTCCACGTATGCTATATGCAGATTTTGTTGCATTTTCTCCAGGGGATTCACCCCTTCTACATTGAAAAGGATGAAGTCCTTAGGGTATGTTCACACGGCAGCGTCCAATACGGCTGAAATTACGGAGCAGTTTTCAGGAGAAAACAGCTCCGGAATTTCAGACGTAACGGCATGTGCAGGCGTTTTTCGCAGCGTCCATTACGGAAAAAAAAATGACCGTGTGCACAGAACATCGTAAGAGCCATTCTAATGAACGGGCAGATGTTTGCCGCCGCTTTTGAGCCGCATTTTCGGACGTAATTCGAGGCTAAAACGCCCGAATTACGTCCGTAAATAGGGTGTGTGAACCCAGCCTTAAGATGAATCGGAACATTGGCCCACGTTTACTTAGAATATGACCCAGTCTTTGTAAAGAAGGAAGTTGGAGTGATTTGTGCCAAGAGGATCATAATGCGCACGCCTCTTAATAAAATTAACCTCACAGGCAGAGAATTAAGGGCTCGTCCACACGTAGCGGAACGGCAGCGGTTTTCCCATGCGGAATTGCAGATGAAGAAAACACGCCGCAGCGTAGTGAATGAGATTCAACAAATCTCATCGACACGCTACGTAAAAATTCTGAGCAGAAATTGACCTGCGGTGCGTATTTATCGGACCGCAGTATATCCATCCCTGCTGCGGAAAGTGGACTGAATTGCTGCATTTTTCAGAGGAGACGTCTCATTCTCCCAGCATTGTGAAAAACGCAGCAAAAAAAAAATTTCGGTGGTAAAAACCAAAGGAAATGGTGCATTTTGCTGCAGCGATTCCGTTGTGTGGACAAGCCCCAACTCTGCCGGCTACGAACATGTGTAGATTGCATCAGAATTTACGTCACTTCCTACATAAAGATTGGCTACGACTAACCTTAAGGCCTTATTCACACGAACGGGTTATACGTCCGTGCTACACGCGTGCTTTTCACGCACGTCGCACAGACCTATGCTAGTGAATGGGGCCATTCAGACGGTCAATGAATTTCACGCAGCGTGTCACGCATGACATGTCATACTTGCCCGTGTTTCCCGCAGCTCGCACCCATTGAAGTCAATGGGTGCGTGCAAATCGCACACGGAAGCACTTCGGGTGCCGCGCGTGATGTGCGCTACAGATGTAAAATAAATGAATGCAAGACATCTCGTGCTTTACGGTTTGTAAACATAAAACCAGAGGGTCCTCGTGAGGCCGGCTGCGCGAAAATCACGCAGCCGCGCACCATATGCTGATGCCACACGCAGCGTTTTTTGCATGCGTAAAACGGACACGTCCGTCGTGTGAATAAGGCCTTAGGCTCTGGTCACACGCTTAAAAACCAGCTGAAAATAGCGATGGGCAGATGTTTGTAGGCGTTCTGCTTCCGAATTTTCAGCTGTTTCTCAGGGCGTTTAAAGACCCCAAAAAAAAGCTGACTATAGCCCGTGTGAACATAGCCTTACAGCCCAAGCCCACGTTTGTCCCTTTCCGTGGTTACAGCTAAAATGTTTCAGATAATTTGCGGCATTCTAAAGAAGCCGTTTACACTAAAAGCCGCTTTATATACGTGAGCCATTGAAATGATGGAGACTGGAGACTCATATGCCAATCACAGGTCGCATCTTTTGGTCGACCGTGCGCCAGTTTTAGCTCAGCCGCCATCACCCATAAGTATAAAAACCATTCCCTCACAGCTCCTCTTCTCCCGTCGGGCTCTGAGAATTCTAGCGCAGCTTGTATACGGGACTGACGTCGAGCAGCATCAGGGCCTTATACGCAACGCAGCCCTAATGAGTCCTGAGTCCGGCAGACGTCCGTACCCTGCATGAGCCACGTAACGCTGAGGGGACCAGAGAGGATGAGCGGTGAGAAATTTATTTTTATTATATTTTTTTTTATTTGACTGCCCGCTAAACTTGGACCCTTCTGTGACTGCCGTCGGGAAAAATGGTGTAAAAGGTTAATAAATTCCTCTATTAACCACCAACTAGGTCTTCTCACCCAACGTCACTGCATGGAGGCGGCTCAGGGACTGCGCTCCAAAATCTGGCCGACGACTTTCACAGAAACCCGGAAGATGTTCAAGTTGCAGAGGGCGAAACTAAATCCATATTAAGCGCAGGAACACCGCGTATTCAAACCGCGCATCGTATCCGCGCTCAACACCGCAGGGAATGCCGCCCAAAATCCGGCACCACACTGGTGCTGTAATACGCTGCGGATTACCCGAAATTGATCCATTGCGGATAATCCACTGTGTGTTCATACCCTAAAAGTGAATTGTGCCATGAGGAACACCCTTCTCTATAGAGGACAATGGTGGGTGGTCAGGAGAAGAGCGGCTGCCCCCCTGGACTTGGCGTGCCCGCGTGCTACATCCGCAGTCTCAGAATCCACCTGGTGAATCATTAGATAAACCTTCGCAGTCATTGAGAACGACGGCAAACTGTTCGAGGTGAGACGAGGTCACCGCATTAGTCATGTGACCAGGCTCCACGCCATGGGAGTATTATTTATTAACATGAGGTCACAGCTTACAAATTGATCATTTATAAATCCAGCAACCGTGAAGCCGTTACCATAGAGAAGTGCAGCAGCGTTCCGCCAGGTTCGACCTACAACCTGCAGCGCATTCTGTCCGAAAAACCAAACCACTTTGTGGTGCGGTGTTTCGGGTGGAACTTCCCAATGTGACCGCTACTGCCCATGTGACCGCTACTGCCCATGACCGGCTACAGGAGGTCACGTGAGATTAAACCTCCCAGGAGAACGGAAGACAGAGCTATGGTGGAAGTAGAAGCTTTTTTTTCCCCATAGTTGAGATTTTTGCTGCGGAAATCGCCGCAACCTGACATGGCTGATAACAGGAAACAATAGATTTTATTCACCTACACAGTAAATGGAGAGGAGACTGCAGGAGTAGAGTATTTAAAGTGAACCCGTCCCCTCTCCCGACTTGTCTGTTTTAGTAACTACTTGTATTCCCCATGAGAACAATTCTGGAGCATCTCTATGTTGTGTCGTTCCTCTGTTACTCCTCTTCTAAATTTATGAATAAATTGACAACTGTTACCAGTTGGGGGTGTGTCCCTATGCAGTCTGACACTGTCCAATCAGTGCTGAGTGAGACTGAGGACACACCCCTTTGACAAGAGGCACACATTTTTCAATTTATTTATACACTTCTAAGGGGGTGTTCAGACGGTTTATTTTCTGCCGTTTTTCGGGCCGCAAATTCCGCTGAAGATACGGAAGCTGAACGCCTTTAACATCTGCCCATTGATTTCAGTGGGAAAACGCCCTGTAAATGTAGCGCATGTCATTTCTTGAGCAGTTTCTCATTGGGTCAATATAACAGCTGAAAAAACGGCTGAAAATCAGAGACAGCTGCGTATTTTACAGCAGTTTTTAGTTTAGGGTGTGAACATAGCCCAAGAGGAATAACAAAGTAACGCCCCAACCAGAGTTCAAAGGAAATCCGCTCCAAAATTTCACAGGGAATAACGTACGATCACTCAGGACCCCACCGATCACTAGAACGTGCGATTGCCATTCCACTTAAAATCCTCTTTAGGGTATGTTCACATGAAAACGCAAAATACGTCCGAAAATACAGAGCGGTTTTCAGGCGAAAACCGCTCCTGAATTTCAGACGTTTTTGCACACTCGCTTTTTTTGCGGCGTCCATTACGGATGTAATTGTAGCTGTTTTTCAATGGAGTCAATGAAAAACTGCTCCAAAAACGTCCCAAGTAGTGTTCTGCACTTTGACTCGGGCGTCTTTTGACAGCGACGCGTAAAATTACACCTCGTGGGAACAGAACATCGTAAAACCCATTGCAAGCAATGGGCAGATGTAATGGAGCCGTCTTGTCAGGCGTAATTCAAGGCGTAAAACGCCTGAAAACAGTGCGTGTGAACATACCCTTACTGCGATCATGCAGTGAGGAACGGGGATCAGGCCGTTCTAGTGATCGGTGGGGCCCCAGTGATTATACAGTTATCCTGCACCAGTCTATAGCTTGTGCGCGTTATTGCAACTCCTCAATTCAATAGAGCAAAGCTGCAGTACTACACAAGACCCATAGACCGGGGTGGCGCTGTTGCGGGAAGAAAGAAGCCATACCTTTCTGATTCTGGACGAGTTTAACATGTAAAATCAGTCATGGCTATATGGTCTAAATCTCATACACGAGGTTTATTACAGGAAAGCCCCTCATACTAAAGATTAATTCTAATAAAGACTTCCAATCTCATCGTGATCTCTAATATATGGCTCCTGCAGAGCTGGAATACGGCCTCGTGCATCAGCTAGGACTGTCCAACAATCCAGAAAGCCTGATAATTCAGCACCTATGGTAGAAGCGTACCGCCCCTTTAAGGGGACTGACGGATGGAGGAGTGCAGCAGAAGAGATACCTGCATCCTGCACTCATAGGACTTATTCCTGTTTGCTTTACCTTGGCCTGGCAGGCGGCCACAGACGGGAAACGTCCTTCAAAGAGCAGCACGGGCTATGAAATCACAGGACGCTGCAACCTCAGTCCCTATGGGAAGGGTAACGCTGCCATGTTGGGAGTTGCAGTTTCCCCAACAGCTGGAGCTTCTTATAAATCAGAGTAAAGCCCAAGACAAACATTTACTTCACAGCTGAAAGCGCCGTGTGTCAGGGCAGGATGGGAGTTGTAGTTACACAAACGCTGGAACCTACTTAGGTCTACTAATGTGCTAGGAAACTGCATAAAAAGCAATTCCTCACTTGGTGCAGGGCAAATCAAATCCCCACTGCTGTCCAGCAAATCTGTCAGCAGAATACAGGCACTGTTTAGGGCAGCCTGTACTCTGCCTATGAAGCAGGCAGTTATATAAAGTCTCCGGTCTGCTGAGAAGCTACAGGAAAGTCCTAGGGACGCGTGATCTGCCGGCATCATCCCTGCGCCAATATCAGAGGGGAGTTGTTAAGCGATATCCGAATAGATTTGAGAATGTTCAAGGAATCATCCTGATCTCCATGAGGAATATAGTGGAGAAAGTGAAACGAGATAGGATGAGTCCAGTGGGTTGGGCTTCCCCCATTCACATTTACTAAAGAGACTGAAGTGGTCACATGACTCATCACACAATGTTAATGCCAAGCACTGAATTTAAAGGGGCTCTCCGGTTTTAAGTAAATATGGATTAATCAGTGACCTGAAGAGTTCTGCAAATTGTTAACATTCTTTACAATTACTTATAATGTTCAAGATTTCAGCTTGCAGTCAGTGAATGGGAGCATTTTGTCTACACCTGTAACTTTGTAGATATTTTATTTATCCCGAGTTCTAGCCTGTATTATACTTCAGAGCTGCACTCCCTAATCTGCTGGTGGAGTCACTGAACACACATATTACTTCCCATATACTGATCCTAGTTTACATGCTGTATTATACTCCTGAGCTGCAGTAATAGACCTGCAGCGTTCAGAACTGAAATCTCCCAAGTTTCCCTGTTTGTTTAGTACCTGCTAGGAGATCGTTCTGGTGGTGGTTCGCATTCTGGACAGGGTCGTCTTTACACCAGACAGCCATCCAATGTAGAGCAAACTGCCCCTATGCTAATGACTTTCTTAATGCCCAACTGGGCGTGTTTTACTTTTTGACCAAGTGGGCGTTGGAGAGGAGTGTATGACGCTGACCAATCAGCGTCATACACTTCTCTCCATTCAGTTACACAGCACATAGTGATCTTACTAGATCACTATGTGCAGCCACATACACGAATTAACATTACTCAAGTGTCCTGACAGTGAAGAGATATCACCTCCAGCCAGGACGTGAAGTCTATTCAGAATCCTGACTTCGCTAACGTTTGTGGTCGATTTACAGTACAGCAAGCGTAATCTCACTGTAAAACCTTGCGAGATTACGCTTGCCGTGCTGTAAATCAACCACAAACGTTAGCAAAGTATCAGGATTGTGAATAGACATCACGTCCTGGCTGGTAGTGATGTCTCTTCACTGTCAGGACACTTGAGTATTGTTAATGCGTGTATGTGGCTGCACATAGTGATCTAGTAAGATCACTATGTGCTGTGCTAATGAATGGAGAGAAGTGTACGACACTGATTGGTCAGCGTCATACACTTCTCTCCACTTGGTCAAAAAGTAAACACACGCACAGTTATGCATTAAGAAACTCATTAGCATAAAACTAAAATTAGGTCATAACTGCCAAAAGTGATCGCTTTTCTAAAAAAAAACAAAAAACACTGCTGTAATCTACATTACAGCACCGATCACATGTACAATATAGGCCACTTATAATGGTGACAGCCGCTTTAAGCTCTTAAGGTTGTGTCTGATGACCAGCTTGCTGACGGCTTCCAATAACAATTAGCAGAATAGTGAGTGCAGCTGTGGAGTATAATACAGAATGTAACTCAGGATCAGTACAGGATAAGTCATCATGTACACACATTATATATATATATATATATATTATTTTTTTTAAAATCTAATTTACATAAGTTTTAGAATAGCCATAAATCATGCAACTTAAGCTTGCCATGGACCACAGCTGTCTGGTTGTGCTACATTCCCAGCAGCTCTGAGCTCTTATTCATTCCGGGTATTCTAAAACTTGTCCAGGATAGGACATTACATCTATTAATGCATCTTCCTCTATTGTAGTTCTCTTATATAAGAAGTCAAAAACCAAACACAAGGGCAAATAGAGATCATTCAGACAGAACATTCACTATTGCGATGTTCATAGAGGTTCATGACCTTCAAGACTTGGAGCTGCTCCAGTCTCCTCCTAGATGGTCACCTGGCCGCACAGATGAGGCCATGCAAAAATATTCACTCCCCTATGCATGCTCTATACAATCAAAAAGTACCCAGCCCCTACTCATGCAAAATAAACCTACGAGTCTATCAATAAGGATTCAGACAATACAACAAACCCCCCCCCCCCATACAATAAAGCTACAAGTCAATGCAAAAGCTCCAGCCCCCCCTGTAGTCACACATAAGTAAAATAATTCTACAACAGGCAAAAGTATTGACCCCCTGTGCATACCCCATATACTAGTAATACAGATCAACCAAATGCAAAAGTATTAGCCCCCACCCCCAACGCATACTATACATACTAGTGGTACAAGAATGAAGTGCATTATTATTATTACCCCTCCACAAGGACAAATAAAGAGCATTTTCAGAAGTTTATGACCTTCGGGAGTTGGAAGAACTTCCCAGACTCCCAGGTCATCCTCCCCAGTCTATGCTGGCTCCAGGAGGTCACATGGGCCTGGTGCAGGGCTGCAGTACGAGGGGGCTGACACTAGGGGGCGCCTCGAAACACCCCACATTACAATAAAGCTCCCGGTTCTCCCGCTTGCTGGGGTGCAGTTCTAATGCCGGGACATAAAGTGGCGCCTGCCCTTCAGATACTGACCTGTAACCGGCTCTGAGGCCAAGGATTCACCCCCTGACCACCCGGCGCCGCTCACTAACAGCTGAACACTGTGTGGACCGGAAGCTAAGAGGCTACAATGTAACCCTGTAAAATACTTCCCTGCAGCTTCCAGCCCCGCCCACCTTCACTCTGCTGGCGAATCGCTATGCTGGAAATGCCACCAATGGCAGCGCGTCTCGTTTTGGCCATCAAAAATAACGTGAGTTTTGATTGGCTGGTTTGGTGAACAGAGTGAAAATAGCAAGTAGCCGGCATGTCTTTAAAAGGCGCCATTTTGTTGGAGCTCAATGGTTGTCCTGTGAATGACAGCAGTGAGGGGAAGAAAGATTGGCCTGTGACTCTTACAAGGTTACAATGGCTTTCCTTTGAGCATCAGATTTTTATTGAATCTTCCATTTGTTACTACTTCAAATTCTATTCAGCCGTTTTTTTTAAAATGTATATTTGTCTTGGAAAAGCTGGGTGACAACCATTATGGCTTCCATGACAGCTGTCACAGGGGCTATAACACTTCTGAAAGGATATATCTGCCTAGTTATGGCATAGTATAGGGAATGCAGGTTGGTTTTTCTACATAACCAGGCTCATTTACCATTCAGGAGTTTGGGAAAGCTGTGGGAGCTGCAATGGTTGTCACCCAGCTTTACGGGAAACTGCTGAATAAAATCAGTTATATCATGCCTCATAGTGCCCACACACAGTATGATGCCCCTTTAGTGCCCCCACACAATGTCATGCCCCCAGAGTGCCCCCCTACAATATCATATCACTAGAGTGCCCCGCACAGTATCAAGCCCACATAGTGCCCCCACACAGTATAATGCCCACATAGTGCCCCCACACAGTATAATGCCCACATAGTGCCCCCACACAGTATAATGCCCACATAGTGCCTCCACACAGTATAATGCCCTCATAGTGCCGCCACACAGCATCAAGCCCAAATAGTGCCCCCACACAGTATAATGCACTCATAGTCCCCACACACAGTATAATGCCCTCATAGTGCCGCCACACAGTATAGTGTCCTCATAGTGCCCCCACACAGTATCAAGCCCACATAGTGCCCCCGCACAGTATAATGTCCTCATAGTGCCCCCACACACAGTATAATGCCCTCAAAGTCGTCGTCCCCCACACAGTATAATACCATCATAGTGCCCCCACACAGTATAATTCCCTCATAGTGCCCCACACAGTATAATTCCCTCATAGTGCCCCACACAGTATAATACCCTCATAGTGCCCCCACACAGTATAATACCCTCATAGTGCCCCCACAGTATAATACCCTCATAGTGCCCCACACAGTATAATTCCCTCATAGTGCCCCCACACAGTATAATTCCCTCATAGTGCCCCACACAGTATAATTCCCTCATAGTGCCCCACACAGTATAATACCCTCATAGTGCCCCCACACAGTATAATTCCCTCATAGTGCCCCACACAGTATAATTCCCTCATAGTGCCCCACACAGTATAATACCCTCATAGTGCCCCCACACAGTATAATACCCTCATAGTGCCCCCACAGTATAATACCCTCATAGTGCCCCACACAGTATAATTCCCTCATAGTGCCCCCACACAGTATAATTCCCTCATAGTGCCCCACACAGTATAATACCCTCATAGTGCCCCCACACAGTATAATACCCTCATAGTGCCCCACACAGTATAATGTCCTCATAGTCCCCCCACACAGTATAATACCCTCATAGTGCCCCCACACAGTCTAATGCCTTCATAGTGCCCACACACAGTATAATACCCTCATAGTGCCCCCACATAGTATAATACCCTCATAGTGCCCCCACACAGTATAGTGTCGTCATAGTGCCCCACACAATATAATACCCTCATAGTGCCCCCACACAGTATAATGCCCTCATAGTGCCCCACACAGTATAATACCCTCATAGTGCCCCCACACAGTATAATTCCCTCATAGTGCCCCCACACAGTATAGTGTCGTCATAGTGCCCACACACAGTATAATACCCTCATAGTGCCCCCACATAGTATAATACCCTCATAGTGCCCCCACACAGTATAGTGTCGTCATAGTGCCCCACACAGTATAATACCCTCATAGTGCCCCCACACAGTATAATGCCCTCATAGTGCCCCCACACAGTATAATGCCTTCATAGTGCCCCCACACAGTATAATACCCACATAGTGTCCCTC
Source organism: Rhinoderma darwinii (assembly GCF_050947455.1). Lineage (NCBI taxonomy): Eukaryota > Metazoa > Chordata > Amphibia > Anura > Rhinodermatidae > Rhinoderma > Rhinoderma darwinii. The sequence goes on along the minus strand of NC_134691.1, from coordinate 12,669,108 downwards.
ACAGTATAATACCCTCATAGTGCCCCACACAGTATAATACCCTCATAGTGCCCCACACAGTATAATACCCTCATAGTGCCCCACACAGTATAATGTCCTCATAGTCCCCCCACACAGTATAATACCCTCATAGTGCCCCACACAGTATAATACCCTCATAGTGCCCCACACAGTATAATACCCTCATAGTGCCCCACACAGTATAATACCCTCATAGTGCCCCCACACAGTATAATACCCTCATAGTGCCCCACACAGTATAATACCCTCATAGTGCCCACACACAGTATAATACCATCATAGTGCCCCACACAGTATAATACCCTCATGCACTTTGCTGCTACTTTATTCTGCTGTGTTTTTTCTGTCCGCAATTCCAGATGGAAAAAACGCATAAATTCTGCAACGTGTGGACGAGCCCTAACAAGCATGTAAAAACAATACATACATCTACACACAGGAGCTTTAAAAAATGATTATGTTTTGCCCGATCTTTCAGAAAAACGTCAGATTTAATTGTTGGACAACTCCTTTAACTGCTTGCGGACCGCCGAAACGAGTTTAAACGTACTGCTGCTCAGCAAAGAATATTTCCTTGCAGAGTCTGCAGCTGCAGGAGAGGAGAGAAGGCCGGACTCTCCATAAGGGCAGATTCAGACGAACGTTGCGTTTTTGCGCGCGCAAAAACCATTTGACAGCTGCGTGTGTCATCCGTGTATGATGCGCGGCTGCGTGATTTTCGCGCAGCCGCCATCATAGAGATGAGGCTAGTCGACGCCCGTCACTGTCCAAGGTGCTGAAAGAGCTAACTGATCGGCAGTAACTCTTATAGCACCCTCGACAGTGAATGCCGATCACAATATCGAGAAACCTGTTAAAAAAAAGAAAAAGTTCGTACTTACTGAGAACTTCCCTCCCGGCCGTTGCCTTGGTGACGCGCCTCTCTTGACATCGGGCCCCACCTCCCTGGACGACGCGGCAGTCCATGTGACCGCTGCAGCCTGTGCTTGGCCTGTGATTGGCTGGAGCTGTCACTTGGACTGAATTGTCATCCCGGGAGGTCAGACTGGAGGAAGAAGCCGGGAGTTATCGGTAAGTCAGAACTTCGTTTTTTTTTACAGGTTCATGTTTATTGGGATCGGTAGTCACTGTCCATGGTGCTGAAACAGTTTAACTCTTTCAGCACCCTGGACAGTGACTATCTCCTGACATCGCGTACCGGAAATTTTTTTGCCGGGTTCGGCCAAAACGAGTTCGGCCGAACCCGGTGAAGTTCGGTTCGGTTGTCCGGGTTCGCTCATCTCAAAGACACTCCATTTGGATGTTTGGAAACAGAAAAGCACGTGGTGCTTTTCTGTTTACATTCATCCTTTTGACAGCTGGTGCGCTGTTTCAGTCGGTTCGCACGGAAGTGCTTCCGTGTGACCTGCGTGGTTTGACTTCAATGGGTGCGTGATGCGCGAAATACGCGGAGATATTGAACCTGTCGCGTTTTGTACGCAGCGAACAAACGCTGCGCACAAATCACGCACTGTTTGAACTGCCCCATTGACTTCTATAGGGCTGTGCGTGGCGCGCAAAAAATATGCGGCCTGCACGCACGAAAATCACGCTCGTGTGAATCCCCCCTAAAGGTCAGAGTTTGTTACCGCACCTGCCTACTGGATCGCTGTATACACACTCAATGAGCGCCGTGTATATAGTTTAGAAAGAGGCCATGATGCTTCCTGCTTCCGTTACGGCAAACACTGGGAACAGGATACGACTAAGGGACAATTTGCAAGGCTAAGGGTATGTTCACACGACCTATTTTCGGCCCGAAAAACGGCTGAAAAATCGGAAGTAGAACGCCTATAAACATCTGCCCATTGGTTTTAATGGAAAATATAGTGTTCTGTTCCGACGGGGCGTTTTTTTCCGCCTCGTTTTCCGAAAACGGCGCGTAAAAAGACGCTCGCGAAAAAGAAGTGCATGTCACTTCTTGGGATGTTTGTGGAGCCATTTTTCATTGACTCCATAGAAAACCAGCTCTAAAAACGGCCGTGAAAAACGCGAGTTGCTTAAAAAACGGCTGAAAATGAGGAGCTGTTTTCCCCTGAAAACATCTCCATATTTTCAGACGTTTTTTGTTAAGCGTGTGAACATAGCCTGACTGTAAAGGATCTGCCAGGCACAACTTCTGTGTATACGCCCATAGGTAATCAGTCTGCACCTGAGTCTATGTCTCTGAGACTGACTCCATCTTCCACCACTCAGGAGGGCAGGCTTAGGAGTGTGAGAGCCTATCACAGCCTGGCCAGACGGAGCTAGCTCCCGCCCTCTGTCTATTTATACCTGCCTTTCCTGTTCCTCCTTTGCTTGTGATTCTTCTCTTGGTTTCCTGGCTTCTACTATTTGATCCTGCTCCATTCTGACCCTGGCTTTCTGACTACTCTCCCGCTCTGCGTTTGGTACCTCGTGCACTCCTGGTTTGACTCGGCTCGTTCACCACTCTTGTTGCTCACGGTGTTGCCGTGGGCAACTGCCCCATTTCCCTTTGCTTTGTGTTCCCTTGTCTGTTTGTCTCATTCACTTACTGAGCGTAGGGACCGCCGCCCAGTTGTACCCCGTCGCCTAGGGCGGGTCGTTGCAAGTAGTCAGGGACAGAGTGGCGGGTAGATTAGGGCTCACTTGTCCGTTCCCCTACCCCCGTCATTACACTGACATAGGAATACAAACAACGCTCAGGCAAGGAGTGAAAGGGCAGGGCCCTTCTTATAGTCTAGGGTGATGTGGGTGTAATTAGTAAATTCTTTACATGTGCGCACGCTGGCACTTTAAGGCCGGGAATGCGCTTGCGCGCGCGCCCAAGTGGTCACTGCAGGGCAGGACGGCCGCATGTGCTGGCATCTCCAGGGAGGGAGATGTCGGCAGGATAAGAGGGTTCTGCAGTCCGCGACCGCGGCAGTTACAGTCCTTTATGTAAAAACGATCTTAATGGAAAGGGAAGACAATTTAAAAAAAAAGTATTTTAGTGATATTGTGCTATTAGAAGAAAATGGAAAAAAAAATAGAAAAATAGGCACTTATATTTTTTTTTTGATAATTTTCCCCTGATCTCACCAAAAAAATCTAAAAGTACCAATATAAAAATAACATAAAAATAAATTCTTATATACTACAGGAAAGAGAAGCAAAAAATATTTAAATAAAAGGACGACTCAAGGAGTTATGTTTACTAGGTTTGCGTTTTTACGATTTGAGGGGCAAATGTTCCGTAAAGGGGTTGTGCAAAACAAAACACAAGTGGGTATGTATATAGGGAAAAAAATACTATAGAATCACTATGTATACCACAAAAAGGTGAGGTGTTGTTTTTGAAAAACAGTAGCCATGCATTTCATATCCTGGACAATCCCTTTAATAACCCCGAGGCGCACCATGACGCAACTGTACGTCCATGTGGCCAGTGTCTTAGCGCACAGGGACGTACAGTTACTGAGTGGTTCCCGGTGCACATCACCGCATTCAGGGGTTTCTAGCACATCGGCAGACCTCACAATGAAATCGTGAGGTTTGCAGATGGCTAGCATGGCGATCGGGGGCCAAGTAATGGCCTCCGTGTCTGCCATGTACGGAAGCCTATGAGGATCAGCCTCCTGATAGACTTCCTGTAGAGTGACAGGACGTCACTGCCGTTCGCGATGCACACTGTCGATGACAGTGTCTGTGACAGTGTCGGCGACAGTGTGCATCGGGAACCGGGAGGTCAGCTGTCCCTGACAGCTGACACTCCACTGATGCCGATCAGCGGCTCATTGCCGCTGATTTCGGCAATTAACCCGTTACATAAGGGGCTCGAATGCGATCTCCGCATGTAGGGGGTTTGTGGCACATCAGCAGCCCCCATGAAATTGTGGGGGCTGCTGATGCTTGTGATGGCACCCGGGGGCCAGACAACGGCCTCCGGGTCTGCCATGTATGGAAGCCTATAAGGATCAGCCTCTGGCTGGTTCTCATAGACTAAGGGTATGTGCACACCAGAACTGTCTTTTACGTCTGAAAAGACAGACTGTTTTCAGGAGAAAACAGCTGCGTCGTTTCAGACGTAAAAGCTCCTCCTCGCATTTTGCGAGGCGTCTTTGACGCCCGTAATCTTGAGCTGCTCTTCATTGAATGCAATGAAGAATGGCTCAAATGACATTGCAAAGAAGTGTCCCGCATATAATGTATATAAGTGCCCTGCATATAATGTATATAAGTGTCCTGCATATAATGTATATAAGTGCCCCGCATATAATGTATATAAGTGTCCTGCATATAATGTATATAAGTGTCCCGCATATAATGTATATAAGTGTCCCGCATATAATGTATATAAGTGTCCTGCATATAATGTATAGAAGTGCCCTGCATATAATGTATATAAGTGTCCTGCATATAATGTATATAAGTGCCCCGCATATAATGTATATAAGTGTCCTGCATATAATGTATATAAGTGTCCCGCATATAATGTATATAAGTGTCCTGCATATAATGTATATAAGTGTCCCGCATATAATGTATAGAAGTGTCCCGCATATAATGTATAGAAGTGTCCCGCATATAATGTATAGAAGTGTCCCGCATATAATGTATAGAAGTGTCCTGCATATAATGTATATAAGTGTCCTGCATATAATGTATATAAGTGTCCCGCATATAATGTATATAAGTGTCCTGCATATAATGTATATAAGTGTCCCGCATATAATGTATATAAGTGTCCCGCATATAATGTATATAAGTGTCCCGCATATAATGTATATAAGTGTCCCGCATGTAATGTATATAAGTGTCCCGCATGTAATGTATATAAGTGTCCCGCATGTAATGTATATAAGTGTCCCGCATGTAATGTATATAAGTGTCCTGCATATAATGTATATAAGTGTCCTGCATATAATGTATATAAGTGTCCCGCACATAATGTATATAAGTGTCCCGCATATAATGTATATAAGTGTCCCGCATATAATGTATATAAGTGTCCTGCATATAATGTATATAAGTGTCCCGCATATAATGTATATAAGTGTCCTGCATATAATGTATATAAGTGTCCCGCATATAATGTATATAAGTGTCCCGCATATAATGTATATAAGTGTCCTGCATATAATGTATATAAGTGTCCTGCATATAATGTATATAAGTGTCCTGCATATAATGTATATAAGTGTCCTGCATATAATGTATATAAGTGTCCTGCATATAATGTATAGAAGTGTCCTGCATATAATGTATAGAAGTGTCCCGAATATAATGTATATAAGTGTCCTGCATATAATGTATATAAGTGTCCCGCATATAATGTATATAAGTGTCCCGCATATAATGTATATAAGTGTCCCGCATATAATGTATATAAGTGTCCTGCATATAATGTATATAAGTGTCCCGCATATAATGTATGTAAGTGTCCCGCATATAATGTATATAAGTGTCCCGCATATAATGTATATAAGTGTCCCGCATATAATGTATATAAGTGTCCCGCATATAATGTATATAAGTGTCCCGCATATAATGTATATAAGTGTCCCGCATATAATGTATATAAGTGTCCCGCATATAATGTATATAAGTGTCCCGCATATAATGTATATAAGTGTCCCGCATATAATGTATATAAGTGTCCTGCATATAATGTATATAAGTGTCCCGCATATAATGTATATAAGTGTCCCGCATATAATGTATATAAGTGTCCTGCATATAATGTATATAAGTGTCCCGCATATAATGTATAGAAGTGTCCCGCATATAATGTATATAAGTGTCCCGCATATAATGTATATAAGTGTCCCGCATATAATGTATATAAGTGTCCCGCATATAATGTATATAAGTGTCCCGCATATAATGTATATAAGTGTCCCGCATATAATGTATATAAGTGTCCCGCATATAATGTATATAAGTGTCCCGCATATAATGTATATAAGTGTCCCGCATATAATGTATATAAGTGTCCCTCATATAATGTATATAAGTGTTCCGCATATAATGTATATAAGTGTCCCGCATATAATGTATAGAAGTGTCCTGCATATAATGTATATAAGTGTCCTGCATATAATGTATATAAGTGTCCTGCATATAATGTATATAAGTGTCCCGCATATAACGTATATAAGTGTCCTGCATGTAATGTATATAAGTGTTGTAATGGCCGGAAGGAGGTGAAGGGAAAGTGAGCCCTAATCTACCCACCGCCCTGTCCCTGCCTACTTGCAACGACCCGTCCTAAGCGACGAGGTACAACTGGGCGGCGGTCCCTACGCTGTCTAAGTGCACAGGAAAACAAACAGGGAACATGCAAGGGAAGGGGCAGTAGCCACGGAACGCCACGAGGAAACGGAGCGGCGAACGGACAGTCAGGACCAGGACGAAGTGAGTACACCCAAGCGGGCAAGGAGACAGAAGCAAGCCAGGGGCAAAGCAAAGCAGGTCAAGCAGAACTGCAGCAAGGCAGAAGCACGGCAGAAGCAGGCTGGAGCAAGCAGCAGTGGGGCCAGGAATCCAAAAGAATTACAAGCACTGAGGGAGAGAACAGGGCAGGTAATAAAGGACAGGGGGCGGAGCTAACTCTGACAGACCAGGCCGCGATAGGCTCTCCCACTCCTGAGCCTGCCACCCTGGTTGGTGGAAGATGGTGTCAGTCGAACAGGTCTGGCCTCAGGTGTGGATTGATTAATCCCAGGAGTATACCTAGATGAAGTACCTGGCAGATCCCTAACAGTACTCCCCCTTTTATGAGGGGCCACCGGACCCTTACTAAGGGGACCCGGTTTAGTGGGGAAGAGAAGGTGGAACCTCCTGATCAATACCCCAGCGTGAACATCACGGGCAGGTACCCAAGTCCTCTCCTCCGGCCCGTATCCTCTCCAATGGACCAGGTACTGGAGGGAGCCCTGGACCATCCTACTGTCCATAATCTTGGCCACCTCGAATTCCACCCCCTCAGGGGTGAGAACGGGAACAGGAGGTATCCTCGAGGGGGACCAGGACGGGGAGCAGCGTTTAAGGAGGGAGGCATGGAAGACGTCATGTATGCGAAATGATGGGGGGAGCTCCAGACGGAAGGATACAGGGTTGAGGACTTCAATGATCTTATAAGGTCCAATAAATCGGGGAGCAAACTTCCTGGACGGGACCTTAAGGCGCAAGTTCCTGGACGACAACCAGACCAAATCCCCGACGACAAACCGGGGGTTAGCAGAACGTCTACTATCCGCCTGAATCTTTTGTGCGCTCTGGGACGCCTCTAGGTTCTTCTGAACCTGGGCCCAGACAGTGCACAGTTCCCGATGAACATCCTCTACCTCAGGATTATTGGAACAACCAGGGGAGACGGAGGAGAATCTTGGGTTAAACCCGAAATTACAGAAAAACGGGGAGACCCCTGACGAGTTACTGACCCGGTTATTCAAGGAAAATTCAGCAAGGGGAAGGAATGAGACCCAATCGAATTGACAGTCAGAGATGAAACATCTTAAATATTGTTCCAGGGATTGGTTGGTCCTTTCCGTTTGGCCATTAGTTTCGGGATGGAAGGCGGAGGAGAAGGACAGATCAATCTCCAACTTTTTACAAAAAGCTCTCCAAAATAAGGAAACAAATTGTACCCCTCTGTCAGAAACGATATTGACTGGGGCCCCATGGAGACGCAGGATGTGTTTCACAAACAAAGAAGCTAACGTCTTGGCGTTAGGTAGCTTCTTAAGGGGCACAAAGTGGCACATCTTGCTGAAGCGGTCTACTACCACCCACACCACCGACTTGCCCTGAGATGGAGGCAAATCGGTGATAAAATCCATGGAGATATGGGTCCAAGGTCTCTGGGGAATGGGCAAGGAACGTAGTAGGCCCGCAGGTCGGGACCTAGGGGTTTTGGACCTAGCGCAAACCTCACAAGCGGCGACGTAAGCCCTAACGTCTTTAGGCAACCCAGGCCACCAATAGTTTCTGGTAATGAGGTGTTTGGTGCCCAAGATGCCAGGATGACCAGATAGAGCGGAGTCATGGTTTTCCCTGAGTACCCTCAGCCGGTATTGCAGGGGAACAAACAGTTTGTCCCCAGGGACGTTCCCGGGAGCTGCACCCTGATCAGCCGCGATATCAGAAGCTAAATCAGAATCCGTGGCAGAGACGATTATACCAGGGGGTAAAATACAAGCAGGATCCTTCTCAGAAGGAGGATTGGCCATGAAACTACGTGACAGAGCATCAGCCTTAATATTCTTGGACCCAGCCCTATAGGTAACCAAGAAATTAAATCTGGTAAAGAATAGTGCCAACCGAGCTTGTCTAGGATTAAGCCTCCGGGCCGATTCTAGGAAAACCAGATTCTTGTGATCCGTAAGGACCGTTACCTGGTGTCTGGTCCCCTCCAGGAAGTGCCGCCACTCCTCAAAAGCCCATTTAATGGCTAGAAGTTCGCGGTTGCCAATATCATAGTTACTCTCCGTGGGCGAAAACTTCCTAGAGAAGTAAGCACAGGGGCGGAGATGGGTGAGGGAGCTGGTACCCTGGGACAAGACGGCCCCCACTCCCACCTCGGAAGCGTCAACCTCCACAATAAATGGCTCCTCTTGGTTGGGCTGAATCAGCACGGGGGCCGAGATAAAGCACTTCTTGAGGGTCTCAAAGGCCAGGACGGCCTCAGGGGGCCAATGGAGGACATCAGCACCCTTGCGGGTAAGGTCCGTAAGAGGCTTAGCGACGACCGAGAAGTTGGCAATAAATCTCCTGTAATAGTTGGCGAACCCTAAAAAACACTGTAACGCCTTAAGGGAGGCAGGTTGGACCCATTCCGCCACAGCCTGAACCTTGGCAGGGTCCATGCGGAATTCATGAGGAGTGAGGATTTGCCCTAAAAATGGTATCTCCTGTACCCCAAAGACACATTTTTCAGTCTTAGCAAACAGATTATTCTCCCGAAGGACCTGGAGCACCTTCCTGACATGCTCCACGTGGGAGGACCAGTCCTTGGAAAACACCAGTATGTCATCAAGGTACACAACAAGAAAATTACCCAGGTACTCTCTCAGGATTTCATTAATAAAATTCTGGAAGACAGCAGGGGCATTACACAACCCAAAGGGCATGACCAGGTATTCGAAATGACCCTCGGGTGTGTTGAACGCAGTTTTGCACTCATCCCCCTCTTTGATGCGGATAAGGTTATATGCCCCCCGTAGATCGAACTTAGAAAACCATTGGGCTCCCTGAACCTGATTAAAAAGATCCGGAATCAAAGGAAGTGGGTACTGGTTCCTTACGGTGACCTTATTCAGGTTACGATAATCAATGCACGGCCTAAGACCACCATCCTTCTTCCCCACGAAGAAGAAGCCAGCACCTACAGGAGAAGTCGAGGGGCGAATGAAACACTTGGCCAGGCATTCTTGGATATACACCCTCATGGCTTCACGTTCAGGACATGAAAGATTAAATATCCTACCCTTAGGAAGCTTGGCACCAGGCACCAAATCGATAGCGCAATCGTAATCTCTATGGGGGGGCAACACCTCGGAGGCCTCCTTAGAAAACACATCGGCGAAGTCCTGAACAAACTCAGGAAGCGTGTTTACCTCCTCCCGGGGAGAAATAGAGTTAACAGAAAGACATGACATCAGGCATTCACTACCCCATTTGGTGAGATCCCCAGTATTCCAATCAAACGTGGGATTATGCAACTGCAACCAGGGAAGGCCTAAAACCAGATCAGACGATAATCCCTGCATCACCAGTACAGAGCACTGCTCCAAATGCATGGAGCCAACAAGGAGTTCAAAAACAGGAGTATGCTGAGTAAAATAACCATTAGCAAGGGGAGTTGAGTCGATACCTACTACAGGGATAGGATAAGGTAAATCAATACAAGGCATCTTTAGAGACATAGCAAATTCCGCAGACATGATATTAGCAGATGACCCTGAATCCACGAAAGCACTGCCCGTGGCAGCCCGGCCAGCAAACGAGACCTGAAAGGGAAGCAAAATTTTATTGCGTTTCACATTAACGGGAAATACCTGTGCGCCCAAGTGACCTCCCCGATGATCACTTAGGCGCGGAAGTTTTCCGGCTTCTTATTCTTGCGCCTGGGACAGGTGTTCAGTAGATACTTGTCGTCCCCACAGTAGAAGCAGAGACCATTCATTCTGCGAAACTCCCTACGTTGTCGAGGGGACATGGAGGCCCCGAGTTGCATAGGTACCTCCGAGTCCTCTGTGGAGGGGCGAGGAGACGGGACCTCGGGGGGGATCGCAGAAAAGTCAGAGGGGAGCACACTGAAGCGTTCTAGCTGACGTTCCCTGAGACGTCGGTCAAGTCGTACTGCTAGGGCCATAACCTGGTCAAGGGAGTCAGACGAGGGGTAGCTAACCAGCAGATCCTTCAGGGCGTCAGATAATCCTAACCTAAACTGGCACCTTAGGGCTGGATCGTTCCACTGAGAAGCTACGCACCACTTCCTAAAATCAGAACAGTAATCCTCAACCGGTCTCCTACCCTGACGTAAGGTGACCAGCTGACTCTCGGCTAAGGCAGTCCTGTCCGTCTCGTCACAGCAGGGACAGTAGATGGCTTTAAAAAAGGGTTAGATAATTTCCTAGAACAAAAAAATATTAGCTCCTATGTGTAGAAATTTTTCCTTCCCTTTTCCCTTCCCTTGGTTGAACTTGATGGACATGTGTCTTTTTTCAGCCGTACTAACTATGTAACTATGTAACTATGTAAATGAGTCAGAGGGCAGAGAAAAAACGATCAACAGAGGAAAGTTCAGGGGCGTCAGGAGCCAAGGAGAAGGCCCACTCTTGGGGCCCTTCCTGGAGTCGGGATATGATGATACCCACCCGCTGGTTCTCGGAACCTGAGGAGTGGGGCTTTAGGCGGAAATACAGTCTGCAACTCTCCCGGAAGGAGAGAAACGTCTTACGGTCCCCTGAGAACCGGTCAGGTAGCTTGAGGTCGGGTTCTAGAGGTGAGGTGAGGGGTACTACTAAAGCAGCGTCACCCTGATTGACCCTTTGGGCCAGGGCCTGGACCTGTAGGGAGAGGCCCTGCATCTGCTGGGCCAGGGTCTCAAGGGGGTCCATGATAGCGTCAGCGTAGGAGAAATGGTAGACTAGGTAAAGGCTTGTAATTATGTAATGGCCGGAAGGAGGTGAAGGGAAAGTGAGCCCTAATCTACCCACCGCCCTGTCCCTGCCTACTTGCAACGACCCGTCCTAGGCGACGAGGTACAACTGGGCGGCGGTCCCTACGCTGTCTAAGTGCACAGGAAAACAAACAGGGAACATGCAAGGGAAGGGGCAGTAGCCACGGAACGCCACGAGGAAACGGAGCGGCGAACGGACAGTCAGGACCAGGACGAAGTGAGTACACCCAAGCGGGCAAGGAGACAGAAGCAAGCCAGGGGCAAAGCAAAGCAGGTCAAGCAGAACTGCAGCAAGGCAGAAGCACGGCAGAAGCAGGCTGGAGCAAGCAGCAGTGGGGCCAGGAATCCAAAAGAATTACAAGCACTGAGGGAGAGAACAGGGCAGGTAATAAAGGACAGGGGGCGGAGCTAACTCCGACAGACCAGGCCGCGATAGGCTCTCCCACTCCTGAGCCTGCCACCCTGGTTGGTGGAAGATGGTGTCAGTCGAACAGGTCTGGCCTCAGGTGTGGATTGATTAATCCCAGGAGTATACCTAGATGAAGTACCTGGCAGATCCCTAACAAGTGTCCTGCATATAATGTATATAAGTGTCCCGCACATAATGTATATAAGTGTCCCGCATATAATGTATATAAGTGTCCCGCATATAATGTATATAAGTGTCCTGCATATAATGTATATAAGTGTCCTGCATATAATGTATATAAGTGTCCTGCATATAATGTATATAAGTGTCCCGCATATAATGTATATAAGTGTCCCGCATATAATGTATATAAGTGTCCTGCATATAATGTATATAAGTGTCCTGCATATAATGTATATAAGTGTCCTGCATATAATGTATATAAGTGTCCTGCATATAATGTATAGAAGTGTCCTGCATATAATGTATATAAGTGTCCCGAATATAATGTATATAAGTGTCCTGCATATAATGTATATAAGTGTCCCGCATATAATGTATATAAGTGTCCTGCATATAATGTATATAAGTGTCCCGCATATAATGTATATAAGTGTCCTGCATATAATGTATATAAGTGTCCTGCATATAATGTATATAAGTGTCCTGCATATAATGTATATAAGTGTCCTGCACATAATGTATATAAGTGTCACGCATATAATGTATATAAGTGTCCTGCATATAATGTATATAAGTGCCCTGCATATAATGTATATAAGTGTCCCGCATATAATGTATATAAGTGTCCCGCATATAATGTATATAAGTGTCCCGCATATAATGTATATAAGTGTCCCGCATATAATGTATATAAGTGTCCTGCATATAATGTATATAAGTGTCCTGCATATAATGTATATAAGTGTCCTGCATATAATGTATATAAGTGTCCCGCATATAATGTATATAAGTGTCCCGCATATAATGTATATAAGTGTCCTGCATATAATGTATATAAGTGTCCTGCATATAATGTATATAAGTGTCCTGCATATAATGTATATAAGTGTCCTGCATATAATGTATAGAAGTGTCCTGCATATAATGTATATAAGTGTCCCGAATATAATGTATATAAGTGTCCTGCATATAATGTATATAAGTGTCCCGCATATAATGTATATAAGTGTCCTGCATATAATGTATATAAGTGTCCCGCATATAATGTATATAAGTGTCCTGCATATAATGTATATAAGTGTCCTGCATATAATGTATATAAGTGTCCTGCATATAATGTATATAAGTGTCCTGCACATAATGTATATAAGTGTCACGCATATAATGTATATAAGTGTCCTGCATATAATGTATATAAGTGCCCTGCATATAATGTATATAAGTGTCCCGCATATAATGTATATAAGTGTCCCGCATATAATGTATATAAGTGTCCCGCATATAATGTATATAAGTGTCCCGCATATAATGTATATAAGTGTCCCGCATATAATGTATATAAGTGTCCTGCATATAATGTATATAAGTGTCCCGCATATAATGTATATAAGTGTCCCCCATATAATGTATATAAGTGTCCCGCATATAATGTATATAAGTGTCCCGCATATAATGTATATAAGTGTCCCGCATATAATGTATATAAGTGTCCCGCATATAATGTATATAAGTGTCCCGCATATAATGTATATAAGTGTCCCGCATATAATGTATATAAGTGTCCCGCATATAATGTATATAAGTGTCCCGCATATAATGTATATAAGTGTCCAGCATATAATGTATATAAGTGTCCCGCATATAATGTATATAAGTGTCCTGCATATAATGTATATAAGTGTCCTGCATATAATGTATAGAAGTGTCCCGCATATAATGTATATAAGAGTCCCGCATATAATGTATATAAGTGTCCCGCATATAATGTATATAAGTGTCCCGCATATAATGTATATAAGTGTCCCGCATATAATGTATATATGTGTCCTGCATATAATGTATATAAGTGTCCCGCATATAATGTATATAAGTGTCCCGCATATAATGTATATAAGTGTCCTGCATATAATGTATATAAGTGTCCTGCATATAATGTATATAAGTGTCCCGCATATAATGTATATAAGTGTCCCGCATATAATGTATATAAGTGTCCCGCATATAATGTATATAAGTGTCCTGCATATAATGTATATAAGTGTCCTGCATATAATGTATATAAGTGTCCCGCATATAATGTATATAAGTGTCCCGCATATAATGTATATAAGTGTCCCGCATATAATGTATATAAGTGTCCCACATATAATGTATATAAGTGTCCTGCATATAATGTATATAAGTGTCCCGCATATAATGTATATAAGTGTCCTGCATATAATGTATATAAGTGTCCCGCATGTAATGTATATAAGTGTCCTGCATATAATGTATATAAGTGTCCCGCATATAATGTATATAAGTGTCCCGCATATAATGTATATAAGTGTCCCGCATATAATGTATATAAGTGTCCCGCATATAATGTATATAAGTGTCCTGCATATAATGTATATAAGTGTCCTGCATATAATGTATATAAGTGTCCCGGATATAATGTATATAAGTGTCCCACATATAATGTATATAAGTGCCCCGCATATAATGTATATAAGTGTCCTGCATATAATGTATATAAGTGTCCTGCATATAATGTATATAAGTGTCCCGCATATAATGTATAGAAGTGTCCTGCATATAATGTATATAAGTGTCCTGCATATAATGTATATAAGTGCCCTGCATATAATGTATATAAGTGTCCCGCATATAATGTATATAAGTGTCCTGCATATAATGTATATAAGTGTCCCGCATATAATGTATATAAGTGTCCTGCATATAATGTATATAAGTGTCCCGCATATAATGTATATAAGTGCCCCACATATAATGTATATAAGTGTCCCGCATATAATGTATATGTGTCCTGCATATAATGTATATAAGTGTCCTACATATAATGTGTATAAGTGTCCTGCATATAATGTATATAAGTGTCCCGCATATAATGTATATAAGTGTCCCGCATATAATGTATATAAGTGTCCCGCATATAATGTATATAAGTGTCCCGCATATAATGTATATAAGTGTCCCGCATATAATGTATATAAGTGCCCCGCATATAATGTATATAAGTGTCCTGCATATAATGTATATAAGTGTCCTGCATATAATGTATATAAGTGTCCTGCATATAATGTATATAAGTGTCCTGCATATAATGTATATAAGTGCCCTGCATATAATGTATATAAGTGTCCTGCATATAATGTATATAAGTGTCCCGCATATAATGTATATAAGTGCCCCACATATAATGTATATAAGTGTCCCGCATATAATGTATATAAGTGTCCTGCATATAATGTATATAAGTGTCCTACATATAATGTGTATAAGTGTCCTGCATATAATGTATATAAGTGTCCCGCATATAATGTATATAAGTGTCCTGCATATAATGTATATAAGTGTCCCGCATATAATGTATATAAGTGTCCCGCATATAATGTATATAAGTGTCCCGCATATAATGTATATAAGTGTCCCGCATATAATGTATATAAGTGTCCCGCATATAATGTATATAAGTGCCCCGCATATAATGTATATAAGTGTCCTGCATATAATGTATATAAGTGTCCTGCATATAATGTATATAAGTGTCCTGCATATAATGTATATAAGTGTCCTGCATATAATGTATATAAGTGCCCTGCATATAATGTATATAAGTGTCCTGCATATAATGTATATAAGTGTCCTGCACTTCTTTGCCGAGGCAGTCAATTTACGCGTCGTCTTTTGACAGCTGTCAAACGACGACGCGTAAATGACAGGTCGTTGGCACAGTACGTCGGCAAACCCATTCAAATGAATGGGCAGATGTTTGCCGACGTATTGTAGCCCTATTTTCAGGCGTAAATCGAGGCATAATACACCTCGTTTACGCCTGAAAATAGGTCGTGTGAACCCAGCCTTACTGTCAGAGTGACTGTGACGTCACACTGACAGTTGGAATACATTACACTACCAAGGTAGTGTAATGTATTCTAGCAGCGATCAAAGCTGCAGGTAAAAAAAGAAAGTGTAAAAAGTAAAGAAAAAAGTAAAAAAAAAGTTAATAAAAATGTTTTCCAAAAGTGTAAAAATAAAAGATTTTTTTTCCTATAATAAGTCTCTTGTTATAGGGAAAAAATGAAACCGTTAAAAAAAGTACACCTATTTGGTATAACCGCGTTCGTAACGACCCAATCTATAAAACTATAATGTTATTTTTACTGCACGGTGAACGCCGCAAAAAAACCAAACTAAAAACTATTCCAGAATCACTGTTTTTGGTCACCAAAGCGCTAAATAAAATGTAATAAAAAGTGATCAAAAAGATGCATGTACCAAGAAATAGTACCAATTAAAACTACAGCTAGTCTTGCCAAAAATAAGCCCTCACACCGCTCAATTCATGGAAAAATATAAAAGTTATGGTGTTTGGAAGGCGGGGAGTGAAAAACTAAAATGGAAAAGCAAAAAAAGGATCAGTCCTGCAAAGGTTAATTAATTTCTATTAAAAAAAATAATTATTACCACATGTCGGGTATTGTCGTACTCGGGAGAGATTGCGTTACAAATTTAGGGCGACTTTTTCTCCTTTATCCCTTGTGAAAATGAAAAAATTCAACATTTTAGTGGACAAAAATGTTTATATTCATTTTCACGGCCTAATTCTACTAAATTCTGCAAAAGACCTGTGTGGTATAAATGATGACTATACCCCTAGAAAAATTCCTTGAGGGGTGTAGTTTCCAGAATGGGGTCACTTTTGGGGGGTTTCCCCTGTTTTGGTCTCTCCAGGGCTTTGCAATCGCGACGTGGCACTAAAAACCAATCCAGCAAAATCTGTGCTCCTAAATCCAAATGTCGCTCCCTCCCTTTTGGGCGCTGCCATGGGTCCAAACAGCAGTTTATTACCACATATGGGGTATTGCCGTAATCGGGAGAAAATGCTTTACAAATGTTGGGGTGCATTTTCTTCTTTATTCCGTGTAAATATTAAAAAATCCTGTTTTTTCAGAAAAAAAGTAGATTTTCATTTACACAGACTAACTCCAATAAATATAGCAAAATACCTGTGCGGTCAAAGTGCTAACTGTACCCCTAGATAAATTCCTTGTGGGGTCTAGTTTCCAAAATGGGGTCACTTTTGGGGAGTTTGCACTGTTTTGGCACCACAAGACCTCTTCAAACTGGACATGGTGCCTAAAATATAATCTAAAAATAAGCAGACCCCAAAATCCACTAGGTGCTCCTTTGCTTCTGAGGCCAGTGTTTCGGTCCATTAGGACAAAGCCCCACGTGGCGGAATTGCTCTGCAAATTCCGCTGCGGACACTCCGCAGCGTTAATCCGCAGCGGACCCATTTCTCCATTGCCTTCCACTGCTTTTTAGTAGGGTTCGTTTAGACGATGCGGAGAATTCCGCTGCGGAGCATAGGCTGCGGTGCGGAATTTGGTGTCCGCAGCATGCAATGGCTGTTGCGGAGTTGTGGCGGACTGGTTGCGGACTCATTGCGGAATTTCTCTATTGACTTCAATGGAGATTCTAAGTTCCGCAATGAAGTCCGCAGCTGTCATGCACATGTTATGTGTGCTGCGGAGCGTATTGGTTTTTTAACATGACATTTCTTCATTCTGCCTGGACCTATGTATTTCTAGGTCTACAGCCAGACTGAGGAAGTCAATGGGGCTCCCGTAATTACGGCAGCGTTGCTAGGAGACATCAGTAAATAGTCACTGTCCAGGGTGCTGAAAGAGTTAAGCGATCGGCAGTAACTGTTTCTGCCCCCTGGACAGTGACTACCGATCCCAATATACAGCAACCTGTAAAAAAATAGAAGTTCATACTTACCGAGAACTCCCTGCTTCTGTCTCCAGTCCGGCTTCCCAGGATGACGTTTCAGTCTAAGTGACGGCTGCAGCCAATCACAGGCCAATCACAGGCTGCAGCGGTCACATGGACTGCCGCGTCATCCAGGGAGGTCGGGATGGATGGTGAAAGAGGGACGCGTCACCAAGACAACGGCCGGTAAGTATGAAATTTGTTTACTTTCACTAGGGAAAGGGCTGTCCCTTCTCTCTATCCTGCACTGATAGAGAGAAGGGAAGCACTTTTACCGCAGTCCGCAGCCGTTAGTCCGCATCAGTTTACTGCACATTTTGGGCAGATCCGCCACAGAATCTGCAACGCAGATTCTGTGCGGCATTGATGCGGACAGTTGCGGAAGAAATACGCCACGTGGGGCCATGCCCTTAGGGCCACATGTGGGATATTCCTAAAAACTGCAGGACCTGGGCAATAAATATTGAGTTGTATTTCTCTGGCAAAACCTTCTGTGTTATACAATTTTTTTTATTATAAATGAATTTTGGCACAAAAAAAGAGAAATTTGTAAATTTCCCCTCTACTTTGCTTTATTTCCTGTGAAACACCTAAAGGGTTAAGAAAATTTCTGAATGCTGTTTTGAATACTTTGAGGGGTGCAGTTTTTAAAATGGGGTGATTTATTGGGGTATTATAATATATAAGGCCCTCAAAGCCACTTCAGAACTGAACTGGACCCTGTAAAAATAGCCTTTTGAATTTTCTTGAAAATGTGAGAAATTTCTGCTAAAGTTCTAAGCCTTGTAACGTCATAGAAAAATAAAAGGATGTTCAAAAAACGATGCAAATATAAAGTAGACATATGGGGAATGTTAACTAGTAACTGCTTTGTGTGGTATTACTATCTGTTTTACAAGCAGATACATTAAAATTTAGAAAAATGCACATTTTTGCAAATTTTCTCTAAATTTTGGTGTTTTTCCACTAATAAATATTGAATTTATCGACCAAATTTCCACTAACATAAAGTACAATATGTCACGAGAAAACACTCTCAGAATCGCTTGGATAGGTAAAAGCATTCCGAAGTGATTACCACATAAAGTGACACATGTCAGATTTGTCAAAATCGGCTGTGCCATAAGCCAAAACAGGCTGCGTCGGTAGCTGGGATAGGGCTGTCAGAGAAATATTACATTGGACCCTATAACCATAAATAAGTATTCATGATGTTCTCTGGACCCTCCAGTGTTGTGGAGGACTAAAGAGGGTCTCCAGTGATAGAAGAAGGAGGCCTTGAGATGTGCTCTGTGGAGATTAGAACATCTCTTTAGTCAGAGCAGTGGTCCCGGATTTTGAATCCAGGAGGGTTAGATTAGTCTCAGGACAGAAGGAAGACTTGGGTCTAAAATAGTGGGGCTCATTATAGTGGATCTTAAACAAAACCTCCCTCCGGGTGGCATTGGAAAAAGCCATGAATCACTCATCATAAGTAGGAGCCATCAATAGATACTATAAAAAATGCATAGCCTGGGCTACAGGAGAGTTATTAGCGCATAGTCCTATTTATCTGTCACATTTATGTATTTTGGTCAGGTCCCTGCACCACTTTTTACTACTGTGAACCCTCCAGTCTCCTGGTTATGGTAGAGGAGACTCAGTGTTAGGGCTTATTCAGACGAACGTGATATACGTCCGTGCAACGCGCGTGATTTTCACGCGCGTCGCACGGACCTATATTAGTCTATGGGACTGTGCAGACATTCCGTGATTATTGCGCAGCGTGAGTCCGCTGCGTAAAACTCACAACATGTCCGTTCTTTGTAAGTTTTTCGCGCATCACCAACCCATTGAAGTCAATGGGTGCGTGAAAATCCCGCGCACCACACGGAAGCACTTCCGTGGGACGCGCCTGATTCACGCATCAGCTGTAAAACTATGAATGTAAACAGAAAAGCACCACGTGCTTTTCTGTTTACAAACATCCAAACGGAGTGTCCTAATGATGGCGGCTGCGCGAAAATCACGCAGCCGCGCATCATACGGGGCTGACACACGGAGCTGTTAAGTGCCTTTTGCGCGTGCAAAACGCACACGCTCGTGTGAATCCGGCCTTAGGGTGGGTTCACATGTAGCGTAAACACCGCGGATTTACTTGCTACAGTAGCAGCAGAGTGGATGAGATTTGAACACATCTCCTCCACACGCTGTGTAATTGATAAACGGAAAATCTGCTCAGAAATTGACCTGTGGTACGTTTTTTTAATCCGCAGCATAATTGTATTTGCGTAAACGCTGCTTATTTGTTGCGGGATTTCCCTATTTAAATTCAATGGGGAGGTGAATCCCGCAACAAATAGCAGATCTTGCATTTTTTTGCGGCGGAATCGGCCATAAAAACATTGTATACTTACCCAGAAGTCTGTGTTTCTTCGTCCAGGCCAGCCTCCTGGGATGACGTTTCATCCCATGTGACCGCTGCAGCTAATCACAGGCTGCAGCAGTCACATGGGATGAAACATCATCCCAGATCTGCAGAACATCAGGACGTCGGAGGTATGCGTCGCCATGGTAAGTATCCATTTTTTTTTCTGTGCAGTTTTCCACGGACATTCCGGCCGAAAAACTGCACCAGGGCGATTACGCTTTGTGCTTTTACGCAGCCTATCCACCCTGTGTGAACATAGCCTTAATGTTCATTTTACCTGTAACTCACTGCAAGAAAAGAATCCGTCAACAGCAGTAGGGTGCCAATAATAGCTTTAGTTCTGTGTTTCCCGCTCCCATTTTTGTACGACCTCTCCTAGTGACCCCTTACCTTTGTTGTGTCTCATTTGTTTTTTGACCTTGTTCTTGTCTTGCCTGTTTTGCATTTTGTGCTTCACCAATCTTCATTGCACTGCCCAAATACCCATTTGCCAGCTGTTTTCTATTCCTCACTACCTCTCCAGTTGATGTATGACAATGAAGCTTTACCCCTTGTCACAGAAGAACACAGTTATAATGTATCCAAGAAATAAGAATGGGGAAAACCAACTGGTGTCAAAGTTCTGCAGCCAACAAGACCCCTATGACTCAAACAGTAGTCTACAGAAGATGACGCCCCTATAGGTGAAAAGCGCAATCCTCTGGGCTCTTCCCTGAGTAATTTAAGGAACTACAGGAATATTGTATACGAGTTTGATACCTTTCCCTATAGAGACGACACTATCTAAAATGTAGCTAATATGCCATCAATATGTCCTGTATTATCTCAGGAGCATAGCTATACGAGGTTGCACCTAAGCCCTGGTGCCTGAAAAGGTCCAGAATGGGGCCCAGGAGCCTCAAGTTACGCCTCTGATCATCTTCGTTACGACATAACTGTGTTTGAGTGACGCTTTAGCAATCTGGAGTGACTGAGCCCACCCGGTTAGACTTGGAACAGGCAAGTCCTTGGGAGGAGTGAGCTCTGCTTCGAGTTTTGCTGTTTATCTGATGCTATAACTCACGATACTTGTATGACAGCCAAAGCCAAGTGCAACATGAAGGACATCGGGGCTCAGATCTTTGGCCGTTGTTACATCTATGAACAAGTTATGTAATCCTTTACAAGAAAATGTTTTGTTTGGGAAAAACTGAAATAACAGAGGACTGAGAAAAGATTTAGATTCTTCGTGATAAAAGAACATGAGGAGAAGACGTCTTGTACACTTTGTAGCTCTGCGCAGACACCGATACAGCAGGAAATATTGTTATATTTCAGATCTGAAGCCATCAGTGAGTGCTGCTCTGGATTATAATGTAAACTGTAACTCAGGATCAGTACAGGATAAGTAATGTATGTACACAGTGACTCCACCAGCAGAATAGTGAGTGCAGCTCTGGAGTATAATACAGGTTGTAACTCAGGATCAGTACAGGATAAGTGATGTAATGTAATGTACACAGTGACTCTACCAGCAGAATAGTGAGTGCAGCTCTGGAGTATAATACAGGATATAACTCAGGATCAGTATAGGATAAGTAATGTAATGCAATGTATGTACACAGTGACTCTACTAGCAGATTAGTGAGTGCAGCTCTGGAGTATAATACAGGATGTAACTCAGGATCAGTACAGGATAATTAATGTAATGTATGTACACAGTGACTCCACCAGCAGAATAGTAAGTGCAGCTCTGTAGTATAATACAGGCTGTAACTCAGGATCAGTACAGGATAAGTAATGTATGTACATAGTGACTCCACCTGCAGAATAGTGAGTGCAGCTCTGGAGTATAATACAGGATGTAACTCAGGATCACTACAGGATAAGTCATGTAATGCATGTAAACAGTGACTCGACCAGCAGAATAGTGAGTGCAGCTCTGGAGTATAATACAGGCTGTAACTCAGGAACAGTACAGGATAAGTAATGTAATGTATGTACACAGTGACTCCACCAGCAGATGTCATGTCCATGGCTGCGGGCCGTCAGGCTCACTCACCTCCTGACGGCTGCAGCCATGGGTCTGCGAGGGCTGGCCCCAGTCTCCTCAGGAGACGCCAGTGCTCAATTCCGCTTACCTCGGCCGGGTCCCGTAGGGTGCGCGCACACGCTCGTGCCCGCTGTTAAAGTGCCAGCGCGCACACCTGAAGTTAATGTCAAAATCAGCCCATGAGTACCCTGGACTATAAGAAGGGCTCAGCCCCTTCCTCCCATGCCTGAGCGTTGTTGTCGTACCCAAAGTTTGTCTAAGCAAATGGTCTCCTAGTGTTTTCCAGTTCCCAGTGTTCCCTGTTCCTGTACATGTATCCTGTATCCCGTGCTAACCTGGTCAAGTGCTGTGCTGAGCTGTAGTCGTGCTGTGCTGTATACCACGCCTGTCCTGCTACACCACGCCTGACGTCTGCCTGCTGCCTAGTCTCAGCCGAGCCGGTCTTGCTACTGTCCGAGCTGCCACAGGTACCCTATACGAACTATAGACTGTGACCTGCGTCCTGTTGGCCTGCTGCCATACCATCAAGGCGGTACAACTCAGTGGGTCCATGTACCCAACGTGACAGCAGAATAGTGAGTACAGCTCTGGAGTATAATACAGGATGTAACTCAGGATCAGTACAGGATAAGTAATGTAATGTATATACACAGTGACTCCTCCAGCCGTATAGTGAGTGCAGCTCTGGAGTATAATACAGGCTGTAACTCAGGATCAGTACAGGATAAGTAATGTAATGTATGTACACAGTGACTCCACCAGCAGAATAGTGAGTGCTGCTCTGGAGTTTAATACAGAATGTAACTCCGGATCAGTACAGGATAAGTAATGTAATGTATGTATACAGTGACTCCACCAGCAGAATAGTGAGTACAGCGCTGGAGTATACTAGTCCTTCTCAATGAATTAGGATATCATCAAAAAGTTAATTTATTTCAGTAATTCAATTCAAAAAGTGAAACTCATTATATAGATTCATTACACACAGCGTGATCTATTTACAGCATTTTTTTCTTTTAATTTTGATGATTGTGGTAACAGTTAATGAAAACCCAAAATGTAGTCTCCGAAAATCATAATATTAAATAAGACCAATTAAAAAAAATATTTTTAATACCGAAATGTTGGCCTACTGAAAAGTATGTCCAGTATCTGCCCTCAATACTTGGTCGGGGCTCCTTTTGCATGAATTACTGCATCAATGTGGCATGGCATGGAGACAATCAGCCTGTGGCACTGCTGAGGTGTTATCAATGCAGCGTGGCATGGAGGCGATCAGCCTGTGGCACTGCTGAGGGGTTATCAATGCAGCGTGGCACGGAGGCGATCAGCCTGTGGCACTACTGAGGTGTTATGGAAGTCCAGGTTGCTTTGATAGTGGCCTTCAGCTCGTCTGCATTGTTGGATCTGGTGTCTCTCATCTTCCTCTTGACAATACCCTATAGATTCTCTATGGGGTTTAGGTCAGGCGAGTTTGCTGGCCAATCAGGCGCATTGATACTGTAGTTATTACATCCGGTATTGGCACTTTTGGCAGTGTGGGCAGGTGCCAAGTCCTGCTGGAAAATGAAATCAGCATCTCCATAAAGCTCGTCAGCAGAGGGAAGCATGAAGTGCTGGGAAATGTCCTGCTAGACGTTGCGCTGACTCTCGACTTGATATAACACAGTGACCAACACCAGCAGATGACACGACCCCCAAACCATCACTGACTGGAAACTTCACACTGGACCGCAAGACACTTGGATTGACGCCTCTCCACTCTTCCTCCAGATTCTGGGACCTTCATTTCCCAATGAAATGCAAAATTTACTTTCATCTGAAAACAGGACTTTGGACACTGAGCAGCAGACCCGTCCGTGTAAAGGCTTAGGAAACCTTTGCAGGTGTCTTGTGTTGATTCGCTGATTAGCGTGTGACACCATGAGTCTACAATCTGCAACTTTTACCCAATATTCTAATTTTCTGAGGGACTAAAATTTGGGTTTTCATTAACTGTTCGCCATAATCATCAACATTAAAAGAAATAATGCTGGAAATAGATCCCTCTGTGTGTAATGAATCTATATAATATATGAGCTTCACTTTTTGAATTACTAAAATTACTATTGAATTATTTTCTTCAGGGTGCTGTCCGTTTTTTTAACTGATAGCACCCTGACACTTCCATTACAATAGTGACATTCACACTTCCGTTGTTTTAACGGAACCGTCTGGCCGTTCAGCTCAAAAATAGGACAGGTCCTACTCTTGTCCGTTTTTGACGGAACAGTCTCTGCCTTTTCATTGATTTGGTCCGTGAAACAATGAAGTGCACACGGAAACCATCCGTGTGCGGTCCGTGTTTCACGGATCCGTCATTAATGGTCGTACGACGGCCAATGGAAGTGTGCATGAGGCCTTAGTTATATAGAAAAATTGCCGGTGGCAAAAAAAACCTTCTTTCCCAACTGTAAAATATGGTAAAAATAAATACCGTGGCTAATGACGTACCCACGAGGACGCTACCTCGTGTAGCGAAACATGTCCGGGGGGCTTTGACATCCTTATTTTAAACAAATGTATACCTCCGTTGATAGTCTTTGATTCATTGTTAGTTGGCCCTGGCGTTCTGCAACCGCCGGCCCATTGGTACGTTACACTGATCTACAAAGTAGCACTGTCCGTTACTAATTTCCAACGGAGGAGATATATATTAATTTTAAACAAACATTTATGTGGTTAGTCCTTTGCTTAATAAAGCACAATAAAGTTATTTATTTTTACCCTATTTTACAGTTGGGAAAGAAGGTTTTTTTTGCCGCTGGCAATTTTTGTACATAATATGTTTCAATTCCCGCCAACTGTTGAGGTCTTTTTTCTAGTTATACGAGGACTTAGTTGTATCCTGCTGCCAGTGTTCCTGTATCCTGCTTCCTGTATCGTGTTGCTGTGTTGTCTCCTGTACCTAAGCCTTTAGTTGGAGTCGTGTGTATCATCTGCCACGCCTGGTCTCATCTGCCACGTCTGCTGTTATGTGCCACGTCTGCTGTTATGTGCCACGTCTGCTGTCATCTGCTGTCATCTGCCACGTCTGCTGTCATCTGCCATGCATGCTGTCATATACCACGTCTGGTATAATCTGTGCCAAAGCCTCTGCTACTGTCTGAACTCTTACAGGTACTCTTGTTCTAAGGACTTTGCATAGACTTTATAGAATGTTATTTGGCCAGCTGCCACTCCGCTACGGCGGAGAGGACTAGTGGGTCCACATGCCCCTAGATCGTGACATAATGTAAAGGTATGTACACAGTAACTGTAGAATAGTGATTGCAGCTCTGGAGTATATATCAGGCTGTAACTTAGGATCAATACAATATAAGTAATGTAATGTAATGTGTGTACACAGTGACTCCACCAGCAGAATAGTGAGTACAGCTCTGGAGTATAATACAGGATGTAACTCAGGATCAGTACAGGATAAGTATCGTAATGTATGTACGGAGTGACTCAACCAGCAGATTGGTGAGTACCGCTCTGAAGTACTATGCAGGCTGTAACTCAGGAACAGTACAGGATAAGTAATGTGATGTATTTACAAAGTAACATAATTTTTTTTTTTAACAAAAATTTGATATGTAACCTGTAAAATGGTGGACATAGACTTTAATAATATGGTAAATAGCTCAAATATAGCGTGTGAACCAACCAATTTAATAATTTAAAGACATACCAAAGCAAATAATTATGTGGATATGCCTGCCTGGTGGGTATGTAGCTTTAATGAACCTGTGAAGTCACTCATGCCCGGCCAGTTACATTGCTAATCATCAACGTATTGATGTCTATTTAAGCGGCGGGATCATATCGGCCTAATTCCTGCATTTGTTTAATTTTTGAACCGTAGCACCTGCTACCTTATAACATTGTAATACAAGTCACGCTCCACAGGAAATTTTATGTAATTAATCAACAAAGCGAAAAGACAGATACTGAGTCTGGCTCACTAAGTATTCTCAGGCCTGGGGTCAGCATCAAGCTTGACCTTGTAATAAATAGAATAAGCAATAAAAGAGAAGGAGGATTACAGAATTAAAGGGAAGATAAAAGAGAAACATATAACAAATGTAAAGACAAAATGATCAGATATTGTCCTAATTCTTATTGTACACAGATGAAGCTAAAAGGCGTAAGAGAGTACTGGGAGTTCAGACTATAACTGCTATAATATCACCTTTATATAGAAGAATACAATTATTATAATACTGCCCCCTATATACAAGAATATAACTAGTATAATACTTCCCCCTATATACAAGAATATAATTACTATAATACTGCCCCCTATATACAAGAATATAACTACTATAATACTGCCCATATATATAAGAATATAACTACTATAATACTGCCCCCTATATACAAGAATATAACTACTATAATACTGCTCCTATATACAAGAATATATCTACTATAATACTGCCCCTATATACAAGAATATAACTACTGTAATACTGCCCTGTATACAAGAATATAACTACTATAGTACCTCCCCCTATATACAAGAATAACTACTATAATACTATCCCCTATATACAAGAATATAACTACTATAATACTGCTCCCTGTATACAAGAATATAACTACTATAATACTGCTCCTATATACAAGAATATAACTACTATAATACTGCTCCTATATACAAGAATATAACTACAATAATACTGCCCCTATATACAAGAATATAACTACTATAATACTGCTCCCTATATACAAGAATATAACTACTATAATACTGCCCCCTATATACAAGAATATAACTACTATAATACTTCCCCCTATATACAAGAATATAACTACTATAAAAATACCCCCTATATACAAGAATATAACTACCATCATACTGCCTTCTATATACAAGAATATAACTACTTCATTAGCGCCCCTATATACAATAATATAACTACTATATTACTGCCCCCTATGTACAGGAATATAACTACTATAATACTGCCTGTCACGGCGGATGTGTGGACCCACTGGGCTGTACCGCAGTAGCGGGACAGCAGCTGGCCAAACAGGATACCAAGGCAAAGTCAATAGTTCGAATAAGGGAATGGCATGCTCGGATGGGACCTTGGCAGCAGGCAGACACCAGGCGCGATGAAATTCAGCAGGCGTAGTATACGACACAACATGACTCCAACTCTCTACGGCACAGGAACAAGGTAGCACGGGATACAGGTAGCAGGAACGGGAACACTGGGAACTGGAAAACACTAAGGGACCATTTGCAAAGACTAACACGGGTAAACACAAGAAAGCTTATGCAATGAAGGAAGGGGCAGCTGCCTTCTTATAGTCCAGGGTGATCAAGGGAGCAATCAGTCAATCTAAAACATGTGTGTGCTCTGGCCCATTAAGGCCGGGAATGAGCTCGAGCGCGCACCCTAGTGGTCACTGAGGACAGGTCGGCCGCATGTGCTGGCATCTCTGGGGAGGAAGACGTCTGCAGGATGATAGGAGTCTGCGGCCGCGGACGTTACAGTATCCCCCCTATTACGCCCCCTCTTCTTGGGGCCAGAACGATAGAGGAGCTTCTTAATGAGGGAAGGAGCCTTGACGTTCTCCTCTGGCTCCCAGGACCGCTCTTCTGGACCAAACCCCTTCCAACCCACCATGTAAAATGCTTTTCCTTTTCTCTTGAAGTCCTAGATCTCCTTGAATTCAAATAGATCTGCAGAACCGCTGGGGCAACTGCAGGGCTGAAAGTCTTAGGCTATGTTCACACGGGGTATTTTGCCGAGTTTTTTGACGCGGAAACCGCGTTGCAAAACTCGGCAAAAACGGCCCGAGAACGCCTCCCATTGATTTCAATGGGAGGCGTCGGCGTCTTTTTCCCGCGAGCAGTAAAACTGCCTCGCGGGAAAAAGAAGCGACATGCCCTATCTTCGGGCGCTTCCGCCTCTGACCTCCCATTGACTTCAATGGGAGGCAGGAGAAAGCGTATTTCTCGCTGTTTTATGCCCGCGGTGCTCAATGGCCGCGGGCGAAAAACGGCGCGATAATCGCCGCGAAAATCGGCGTGCAGGGAGAGGAATATCTGCCTCAAAGTTCCAAACGGAATTTTGAGGCACATATTCCTCCCCCAAAATACTCCGTGTGAACATAGCCTTAGAGTAGTGGTTCAGGACCACAAGCTTCAGAAGAGACATGTAAAAGGAGTTGGGGATTCTGAGGGTAGCGGGCAGCCAAAGCTTATAAGAGACGAGCGAATTTGCATGATGGCACCCTCAGCCGGATATTCCTTTAGGACAGCCAGACCTTGGTACCCGGAAGAAACTGGGGAAGCTCTCTTCTTCTTGTGTCTGCCTTTCGCTTCATGCGGTCGACCGACAGCAGAATAGAGGATCGGGTTTGCTGCCAGATCTGTAGGAAGTCCTTGAATGCAGAGTCAGCTGCAGGCACCTGGGACATTGCGGACATAGGGAGAGGAATTTGTGGATGTTAGCCGTAGACAATAAAGAACGGTGTAGAAGCAGTGGACTCACTTGAGTGGTTGTTATAGGAGAATTCGGCCCAAGGATGAAGCTGCCTAGAGATGAAGTGTCGTAGATAGTTCTCCATGAATTGGTTGATCCTCTCGACTTGGCCATTGGACTGGGGATGGTAGGCTGAGGAAA
The DNA here is from genome assembly GCF_050947455.1 of Rhinoderma darwinii. NCBI lineage: Eukaryota > Metazoa > Chordata > Amphibia > Anura > Rhinodermatidae > Rhinoderma > Rhinoderma darwinii. Next base: position 12,640,443 of record NC_134691.1, on the reverse strand, counting down.
AGTCCAACTTTACATCAAGGAGTTTGCTGAGGGCTCTCTAAAATTTCGAGGTGAACTGAACTCCCCGATACGACACGATATGTAGAGGTAATCCATGCAGGCGGAAGATGTGTTGGATGAAGAGGTCGGCCAGTCGAGAAGCAGAAGGTAGACCAGTCAGCGGAAAGAAATGAGCCATCTTCGAGAATCAGACCACACTGGATCCAGCAGAGGGAGGCAGGTCCGTGACAAAGTCCATTGCTATATGCTGCCAGGAAGCTTTGGAAACAGGCAGCGGCTGGAGCAGGCCAGCAGGCTTCGAGTGAGCAACCTTGTTAGCCGCGCAAACCGTGCAGGACGAGACAAAGTCCATGATGGGCAGTGTGGACCACCAGAAATGATGGGCAATCAGGTCTCGGGTTTTACGGGCACCCGCATGACCTGCCAGTCTGGAGCTGTGTCCCCAGCGAAGGATTCTCCTTCTGTCTGCCAAGCGCACAAAAGTCCTCCCCCGAGGTATGTCTCTTACTTGCAGGAGGATTAATGATATTTTGTGGAGACTCCATGGTGTCCTCTGTCTCAAACGACCTGGACAAGGCATCGGCCCTCACATTCTTGTCAGCAGGGCGGTAGTGGAGCTCAAACTGGAAACGGGCAAATAACAGCGACCACCTGGCTTGACGGGGGTTCAGTCGTTGAGCCGTCTGGAGATAGGTGAGGTTCTTGTGGTCAGTAAATATCAGGATGGGGTGAACTGCGCCCTCTAGTTCATGTCTTCTATCCTCCAGGGCAAATTTGATGGCCAGTAATTCCCGATCCCCAATCGAGTAGTTGTGCTCTGCGGAAGAGAAAAGTTTAGAGTAATAGCCACATACCACTGCCTTGCCCTTGGGACCTCTCTGGAACAGAAGTGCGCTAGCACCAACAGAGGCGTCCACCTCCAACGAAAACTGTTGAGATACATCTGGATGATGGAGGATAGAGGCTGACGTGAAAGCACTCTTCAGGCTATTAAATGTGGATTCCGCTTCTGGAGTCCACACCTTGGTGTTCATGCCTTTTTTGGTGAAGGTGGAGATGGGAGCTTTCAGTGAGGAGAAGTTTGGGATGAACGGACGGTAGAAATTGGCAAATCCCAGGAAACGCTGTATGGACCTTAAGCCTTGAGGACGTGGCCATTCCAGGACGGCCTTTACCTTCTCAGGATCCATCTTGAGGCCTTGATCCGAGATGATGTAGCCCAGGAAGGGTAGAGCATTTCTCTCAAACACGCACTTCTCCAGCTTGGCATTCAGGTGATTCTCCCTTAATCGCAGCAAAACTTGACGGACATGTCTCTGATGAGTCGTCGGGTTTTGAGAAAAAATTAAGATGTCATCGAGATGGACGACAACACAGACATAGAGGAAGTCACGGAAGATGTCATTAACAAACTCTTGGAAAACCGTGGGAGCGTTACACAGACCGAAGGGCATCACCAGGTATTCATAGTGCCCATCTCGGGTGTTAAATGCTGCCTTCCATTCTTCACCCCGGCGAATCCAGACTAGGTTGTAAGCCCCACGCAGGTCTAGCTAAGAAGAAATCTTGGCTCCTCTTATGTGGTCAAAAAGTTCAGAAATCAGTGGCAACAGATATCTGGTTGAGACCCCGGTAATCGATGCAGGGTCGAAAAGATCCGTCCTTCTTTTTTACCAGGATTTTCATATGAAGTCCCTCTCCAAATTCTCCATAATATAGGTGGACATAGACTCAGTCTCTGGCAAGGAGAGATGGTATACCCTTCCACGGGTAAGGGATGCGTCAGGAACCAGTTCAATAGGGCAATCATACACCCGGTGTGGGGGCAGCGTCTCCGCCTCCTTCTTGCTGAAAACATCTGCAAACTGTGAATAGTGAGAAGGCAATCCTGCCAATGACTGAGACTGGGGACGCTGGGCCGGATGGATCTGCCCCAAGCAGCGGTTCAGGCACTTGGAACCCCACTGGAGAACCTCTTCAGAATTCCAGTCCAGTACTGGGGCATGTAGTCGGAGCCAGGGCAAGCCCAGCAGCACTGCGAGTCCTCCCTCCCGAGGAGCCTCTTGGAACTTTTTTCAGATCCTTATGTCGATCCGGGCGGCCAGATGGATGAGGTCATCCAGGGTAGATGGCAGATCTCGGGCGGCAAGCTCGTCCTTAATCTCAGGGGACAGTCCCTGCCAGAATGTAGCCACCAAGGCCTCATTGTTCCATAACCACTCTCCCGCCAGGGTGTGGAAGTGAATGGCGTACTCGCCCACGGAAGTGTCTCCCTGGCGAAGATTCAGAAGGGAGGCAGCTGCCGACGAGAGGCTCCTCAAACACCATGTGAAATGTCCGTAGGAACCCCTGGAAATCACGGGTTTCTGGTCCTTGTCGTTCCCAGATAGGGTTCGCCCATGCTAGGACCCTGCCAGTGAGGAGAGAGACGATGGAAGCGACCCTTGCACCGTCCGTTAAAAATGCTCTTGCATACGGACTGAAGTGGATCTGGCACTGGTTCAGAAATTCTCTACAGTTCCTCGCATCTCCGTCATAGCGATGAGGTAGTGGCAGAGAAAATCGGGGGTCAGCACTGCCAGGAGGTATAGTCGGAGTGTCCATACTGCCAGGAGGTGTAGTAGGAGGAACAGCAGAGGCAATAGGAGCAGGTGCTGGGGGAACTGCAGCTTGCATATCCAGCCGATGTTTAATAATGTTCAACGCCTGGAGGAGTTGGTCCTGTCCAGACCGGAGGTCTAGAATATACGCTCGCATCACTTGGCATGGAGGGGCATGGAGAATCTAAGTTATGAGGAAAGATTAAAAGAATTAAACCTATTTAGCCTTGAAAAAAGACGACTAAGGGGGGACATGATTAATTTATATAAATATATTAATGGCACATACAAAAAATATGGTGAAATCCTGTTCCATGTAAAACCCCCTCAAAAAACAAGGGGGCGCTCCCTCCGTCTGGAGAAAAAAAGGTTCAACCTGCAGAGGCGACAAGTCTTCTTTACTGTGAGAACTGTGAATCTATGGAATAGTCACCGCAGGAGCTGGTCACAGCAGGGACAGTAGATGGGTTTAAAAAAGGCTTAGATAATTTCCTAGAACAAAAAAATATTAGTTCCTATGTTTAGAAATTTTTACCTTCCCTTTTCCCGTCCCTTGGTTGAACTTGATGGACATGTGTCTTTTTTCAGCCGTACAAACTTTGTAACTGTGTAACTTGTGAAGTCGTCATGGTCTTGGGTTGACACGCGGGGTCCTTGGCCTGAGCTTACTGTCACGGTGGGTGTGTGGACCCACTGGGCCGTACCACCGTAGCGGGACAGCAGCTGGCCAAACAGGATACCAAGGCAAAGTCAATAGTTCGAATAAGGGTACCTGTGGCAATACAGACAGTAGGGATGGCAGGCTCGGATAGGACCTTGGCAGCAGGCAGACACCAGGCGCGGTGAAATACAGCAGGTGTAGTATACGACACATCACGACTCCAACTTTCTATGGCACAGGAAAAAGGTAGCACGGGATACAGGTAGCAGGAACGGGAACACTGGGAACTGGAAAACACCAAGGGACCATTTGCAAAGACTAACACGGGTAAACACAACAAAGCTCAGGCAATGAGGGAAGGGGCAGGGCCCTTCTTATAGTTCAAGGGTGATCATGGGAGCAATCAGTCAATCTAAAACGTGTGTGCTCTGGCCCATTAAGGCCTCATGCACACGACCGTAGTCATGTGCACGCCCGTGAATTCCCGGGCAATGCACATGGCCGTGGCCATTATTTTCAATGAGTCCGGACCGCAGAAGACGGCCGTAATAAGACATGTCCGTTCTTTCTGCGGTGCGGGCTCCCGGGCCATGCACAGACCGTAAAAACTACGGTCATGGGCATGGCCCCATAGAAATGAATGGGGCTGCAATTCTCCCGTGGATTTTCGGGGGAATTGCGGCCGCAAAAGCACGTTCGTGTGCATGGGGCCTAAGGCCGGGAATTAGCTCGAGCGCACACCCTAGTTGTCACTGCAGGACAGGACGGCCGCATGTGTTGGCATCTCGGGGGAGGAAGACGTCTGCAGGATGATAGGAGTCTGCGGTCCGCGATCGCAGATGTTACACTGCCTCCTATGTACAAGAATACAACTACTATAATACTGCCCCTATATACAAGAATATAACTACTATAATACTGCCCCTATATACAAGAATATAACTACTATAATACTGCCCCTATATACAAGAATATAACTACTATAATACTGCTCCTATATACAAGAATATAACTACTATAATACTGCCCCTATATACAAGAATATAACTACTATAATACTGCCCCCTATATACAAGAATATAACTTCTATAATACTTCTCCTATATACAAGAATATAACTACTATAATACTGCTCCTATATACAAGAATATAACTACTATAATACTTCTCCTATATACAAGAATATAACTAATATAATACTGCACCCTATATACAAGAATATAATTCGTTTAATACTGCCCCTATCATCAATAATATAATTTGTGTAATACTGGCCCCTATGTGCAAAAATATAACTACTATAATACTGCTCCGCTGTACAAGAATATAACTCTTACAATAGTGCCTCCTATTGTCAAGAATATAATTAGTATAACACTGCCCTCTGTAGACATGTCGCAGAGGTGCGTTTCAGAAATTTGAATCAGGTTGAATTTGATGGACATGTGTCTTTTTTCAACCTAAGTAACTATGATAGCATTATTTATGCGAGAAGGGTTAATTATGTATTGTGGTTTAATATCAGTATCCTCCGGTTCTGGATAGAGCAATAGCCTTTTTAGTTTTCTCAGTCGGACAAAGGTGACGTTCAAAGTCAAATTGCTATAAAAGCAGAGATGTTTTGTCTGTTGAGGATTCAGCCTATTTGTGGTCCGTAGGTACAGCCTTTTCTTGGGATTGGTGTAGAAGTTGTTACCACTTAAATTTGATTGTTTGATTATTTTGTGGGAGGACCGCCCTGACTCCTACAGATGAAGCATCGACCTCCAAGATAAATTGATGGCAGTGCCCTGAAGAACTAGTTCAGAATCAAATACATTTTTTTTTGCTTTTTAAAAGCCTTCACTGCTTCAGTCAACCATACTTTAGGAAATCGTCTCTTATAAGTCAGAGCAGAGATCGGGGCCACAAGAAAGGAGGTGATGAATGAACCGTCAATAGTAGTTTTCAAACTCCTGAACTGATTGGCTTTTAATCCTTGAGGCACAGACAGAACTGAGAAGAGTTTTTAGGGATCCATTTGCAGTATATTCTTAGATACTATGTTCCCCTGAAATAAAGAGCAAGAGATATTTATTCTTGATGGTAATTTTGTTAAGTCCATTACAAGGATTAAGGGACCTTAGAAATCCACACCAGCAGTAGAGGACAACTTTCAAAAAATTCCTCCTTCCAAATTCTCCTTGATGAACATGGACATCTCAGGCAGGGAACGGGGATACACCTGGCCATAAGAAGGAGAAGCGCCGAGCAGGAGGTCAATGACCGAGTTATGGCAAAACACATTGCCATTGTTAAGGATCTGCCAGGCACAGCTTCTGTATCTACGCCCATAGGTAATCAGTCTGCACCTGCTTCTATGTCTGTGAGACTGACTCCATCTTCCACCACTCAGGATGGCAGGCTTAGGAGTGGGAGAGCCTATCGCAGCCTGGCCAGACGGAGCTAGTTCCGCCCTCTGTCTATTTATACCTGCCTTTCCTGTTCCTCCTTGCTTGTGATTCTTCTCGTTTGGTTTCCTGGCCCTGCTGCAGCTTCTCGAACTATTTGACCCTGCTTCATATTGACCCTGGCTTACTGACTACTCTCCTGCTTTGCGTTTGGTACCTCGTACACTCCTGGTTTGACTCGGCTTGTTCACTACTCTCCTGCTCTGCGTTTGGTACCTCGTACACTCCTGGTTTGAGTCGGCTCGTTCACCACTCTTGTTGCTCACGGTGTTGCCGTAGGCAACTGCCCCTTTTCCCTTGCTTCTGTGTACCCTTGTCTGTTTGTCTGTCGTGCACTTATTGTGCGTAGGGACCGTCGCCCAGTTGTACCCCGTCGCCTAGGGCAGGTCGTTGCAAGTAGGCAGGGACTGAGTGGCGGGTAGATTAGGGCTCACTTGTCTGTTTCCTTACCCCCATCATTACATAATCACAAGCCCATATACCTAGTCTACCCTGGTCCCTCACACTACTATGGATCCCCTTGAGACCCTGGCTCAGCAAATGCAGGGTCTCTCCCTACAGGTCCAGGCCATGGCTCAGAGGGTCAACCAGCCTGATGCTACCATGGTAGTGCCCCTCACCTCCCCTCTTGAACTCCACCTCAAGTTGTCTGACCGGTTTTCAGGGGACCGGAAGACTTTTCTCTCCTTTCGGGAGAGTTGTAGGCTCTATTTTCGCTTAAAGCCCCACTCCTCAGGTTCTGAGAGCCAGCGGGTGGGTATAATTATGTCCCGGCTCCAGGAAGGGCCCCAAGAATGGGCCTTTTCCTTGGCTCCTGACGCCCCTGAACTTTCCTCCGTTGATCTTTTCTTTTCTGCTCTCGGACTCATTTATGACGAGACTGACAGGACTGCCTTTGCCGAGAGTCAGCTGGTGACCTTACGTCAGGGTAAGAGACCTGTTGAGGAGTATTGCTCTGACTTTAGGAAGTGGTGCGTAGCTTCTCGGTGGAATGACCTTGCCTTAAGGTGCCAGTTTAGGTTGGGTCTGTCGAACGCCCTGAAAGACCTGCTAGTTAGCTATCCCTCTTCTGACTCCCTAGACCAGGTTATGGCTTTAGCGGTACGACTTGACCGACGTCTCAGGGAACGACAACTTGAACGTTTTTGTGTTTTCTCCTCTGACTCCCCCATGATGCCTCCTGAGGTTCTGTTGCTTCGTTCTTCCACGGAAGACTCGGAGGTACCTATGCAACTCGGGGCCTCCGTGTCCCCCCAACAACTTAGAGAGTTCTGCAGGAAGAACGGTCTCTGCTTCTATTGTGGGGATGACAAGCATCAAGTGAACACCTGTCCTAGGCATGACAATAAGCAGCCGGAAAACTTCCGTGCCTAAGTGATCATCGGGGAGGTCACTTGGGCGCACAGGTATTTCCCGTAAATATGAAACGTAATAAAATCTTGCTTCCCTTTCAGGTCTCTTTTGGTGGTAGGTCTGCTACCGGCAGTGCCTTTGTGTATTCAGGGTCTTCTGCTAATATGTCTGTGGAATTTGCTATGTCTCTAGCTATGCCTTTGATTGATTTGCCTAAACCTGTCCCGGTAGTGGGTATCGACTCCACTCCTCTTGCTAATGGTTATTTTATACAGCATACCCCTGTTTTTGAATTCCTTGTTGGCTCCATGCATTTGGAGCAGTGCTCTGTACTGTTGATGCAGGGATTATCGTCCGATTTGGTTTTAGGCCTTCCCTGGTTGCAGTTGCATAATCCCACATTTGACTGGAATACTGGGGATCTTACCAAATGGGGTAATGAATGCTTGACGTCATGTTTTTCTGTTAATTCTATTTCTCCCCCTGAGGAGGTGAACACGCTACCTGAGTTTGTTCCGGACTTCGCTAATGTTTTCTCTAAGGAGGCCTCCGAAGTGTTACCTCCTCATAGAGAATACGATTGCGCTATCGATTTGGTACCAGGAGCTAAGCTCCCTAAGGGTAGGATATTTAATCTCTCTTGTCCCGAACGTGAAGCCATGAGAGAGTATATCCAGGAATGCCTGGCCAAGGGTTACATTCGCCCCTCTACTTCTCAGGTAGGTGCTGGCTTCTTCTTCGTAGGGAAGAAGGATGGTCGTCTTAGGCCATGCATTGACTACCGTAACTTGAATAAGGTCACTGTAAGGAACCAGTATCCCCTTCCTTTGATTCCTGATCTCTTTAATCAGGTTCAGGGGGCCCAATGGTTCTCTAAGTTTGATCTACGGGGGGCGTATAACCTTATCCGCATCAAAGAGGGGGATGAGTGGAAGACTGCGTTTAACACGCCCGAAGGTCATTTCGAATACCTCATCATGCCCTTTGGGTTGTGTAATGCTCCCGCGGTCTTCCAGAATTTCATAAATTAGATTTTAAGAGATTACCTGGGGGTATTTCTTGTAGTGTACCTTGATGACATACTTGTGTTTTCCAAGGACTGGTCCTCCCACATTGAGCATGTCAGGAAGGTGCTCCAGGTCCTTCGGGAAAACAAACTGTTTGCAAAGACCGAAAAATGTGTGTTTGGGGTGCAGGAGATACCATTTTTGGGTCAAATCCTCACTCCTCATGAATTCCGCATGGACCCCGCCATGGTCCAGGCTGTGGCGGAATGGGTCCAACCTGCCTCCCTGAAGGCTTTACAGTGCTTCTTGGGGTTCGCTAATTATTACAGGAGATTTATTGCTAACTTCTCGGTCATCGCTAAGCCTCTTACGGATCTCACTCGCAAGGGTGCTGATCTCCTCCGCTGGCCTCCTGAGGCTGTCCAGGCTTTTGAGGTCCTTAAGAAGTGCTTTATCTCGGCCCCGGTGCTGGTGCAGCCCAACCAAATGGAGCCATTTATCGTGGAGGTTGACGCGTCCGAGGTGGGAGTGGGGGCTGTCTTGTCCCAGGGTACCAGGTCCCTCACCCATCTCCGTCCCTGTGCCTACTTCTCCAGGAAGTTTTCGCCCACTGAGAGTAACTATGATATTGGCAACCGCGAACTCTTAGCCATTAAATGGGCATTTGAAGAGTGGCGCCACTTCCTGGAGGGGGCTAGGCACCAGGTAACGGTCCTTACCGACCACAAGAATCTGGTTTTCCTAGAATCTGCCCGGAGGCTAAACCCGAGACAAGCTCGATGGGCGTTATTTTTTACCAGATTCTACTTTTTGGTTACCTATAGGGCTGGGTCTAAAAATATTAAGGCTGATGCACTGTCGCATAGCTTCATGGCCAGCCCTCCTTCGGAGGAAGATCCTGCTTGTATTTTGCCTCCAGGTATAATCATTTCCGCTATTGATTCTGATTTAGTCTCTGAAATTGCGGCTGATCAAGGTTCAGCTCCCGGGAGCCTTCCTGAGAACAAGCTGTTTTTACCCCTGCAATTCCGGCTAAGGGTACTTAGGGAAAATCATGACTCCGCACTATCTGGTCATCCAGGCATCCTGGGTACCAAGCACCTCATTGCCAGAAACTATTGGTGGCCTGGGTTGCCTAAAGACGTTAAGGCCTACGTCACCGCTTGTGAAGTTTGTGCTAGGTCCAAGACTCCCAGGTCCCGACCAGCGGGCTTACTATGTTCTTTGCCCATTCCCCAGAGACCTTAGACCCATATCTCCATGGATTTTATCACAGATTTGCCTCCATCTCAAGGCAAGTCGGTGGTGTGGGTTGTAGTAGACCGCTTCAGTAAGATGTGCCATTTTGTGCCCCTCAAGAAACTACCCAATGCTAAGACGTTAGCTACCTTCTTTGTCAAACACATCCTGCGTCTCCATGGGGTCCCTGTCAATATTGTTTCTGATAGAGGGGTACAATTTGTTTCATTGTTTTGGAGAGCCTTCTGTGAAAAGTTGGAGATTGATCTGTCCTCCTCCACTGCCTTCCATCCTGAAACTAATGGCCAAACTGAGAGGACTAATCAGTCTCTAGAACAATATTTAAGGTGTTTTATCTCTGACTGTCAATATGATTGGGTCGCATTCATTCCCCTCGCCGAATTTTCCCTTAATAACCGGGTCAGTAACTCGTCAGGGGTCTCCTCCTTTTTCTGTAATTTTGGGTTTAATCCACGGTTCTCTTCCGTTTCACCTGGTAGTTCCAACAATCCCGAGGTAGAGGTCGTTCATCGAGAACTGTGCACAGTCTGGGCTCAGGTTCAGAAGAACCTAGAGGCGTCCCAGAGCATACAAAAAACTCAGGCAGATAGAAAACGTTCTGCTAACCCCTTGTTTATGGTCGGGGATCTGGTGTGGCTATCGTCTAAAAATTTGCGCCTTAAGGTCCCGTCCAAGAAGTTTGCTCCCCGGTTTATAGGGCCGTACAAGGTCATTGAAGTCCTCAATCCTGTCTCCTTCCGACTGGAGTTGCCCCCATCTTTTCGAGTACACGACGTGTTTCATGCCTCCCTCCTTAAACGCGGCTCCCCATCCTTGGCTCCCTCGAGGAAACCTCCTGTCCCCGTTCTCACCCCTAAGGGGGTAGAATTCGAGGTGGCCAAGATTGTGGACAGCAAGATGTTCCAAGGTTCCCTCCAGTACCTGGTCCATTGGAGAGGATACGGGCCGGAGGAGAGGACTTGGGTACCCGCTCGGGATGTTCACGCTGGGATATTGGTCAGGAGGTTTCACCTTCGTTTCCCCAGTAAACCAGGTCCACTTAGAAAGGGTCCGGTGGCCCCTCATAAAAGGGTGGTACTGTAAAGGATCTGCCAGGCACAGCTTCGCGGTTAACGCCCATAGATAATCAGTCTGCACCTGCTTCTATGTCTGTGAGACTGACAGCATCTTCCACCACTCAGGGTGGCAGGCTTAGGAGTGGGAGAACCTATCACAGCCTGGCCAGACGGAGCTAGCTCCCGCCCTCTGTCTATTTATACCTGCCTTTCCTGTTCCTCCTTTGCTTGTGATTCTTCTCGTTTGGTTTCCTGGCCCTGCTGCAGCTTCTTGTACCATTGTCCTTGCTTCATATTGACCCCGGCTTGCTGACTACTCTCCTGCTCTGCGTTTGGTACCTCGTACACTCCTGGTTTGACTCGGCTTGTTCACTACTCTCCTGCTCTGCGTTTGGCACTTCGTACTCTCCTGGTTTGACTCGGCTTGTTCACTTCTCTTGTTGCTCACGGTGTTGCTGTGGGCAACTGCCCCTTTCTCCCCCTAGCTCTGTGTACCCTTGTCTGTTTGTCTGTCGTGCACTTATTGAGCGTAGGGACCGTCACCCAGTTGTACCCCGTCGCCTTGGGCTGGTCGTTGCAAATAGGCAGGGACTGAGTGGCGGGTAGATTAGGGCTCACTTGTCTGTCTCCCCACCCCCGTCATTACAGCTACTTAAGACAAGTTTGGGGAACTGCACACAGGAGAGTGAGCGGCTACTGAACACCAGGTTAAGGGGGGTGCACATAGGAGAGACCGTGGCTACTGAACACCAGCTTGGTGGATCCACACACAGGAGAGACCGCAGCTACTGAACACCAGCTTGAGGGGGTGCACATAGAAAAGACCTCGGCTACTGAACACCAACTTAGGAACGCTGCACAGGAGAGAGAATGGCTACTGAACACCAGCTTGGGGGGGTGCACATAGGAAAAACCGCAGCTACTGAACACCAGCTTGGAGGGGTGCACATACTAAGGACCGCAGCTACTGAACACCAACTTAGGGGTACTGCACACAATAGAGAGAATGGCTACTGAACACCAGACCAGCTTGGGGTGGTGCACATAGAAAAGACTGCGACTAATATACACCAACTTGGGGCGGGTGCATATAGGAGAAAGAGCTGCCAACTTTTACCAACTTTTTCTGTTCCATACACAGAGCGGCTACTGAACTCTGTCTTGGCGGCGCTGATCACCAGGAGAGAGTGTGGCGCTTCAATATGTGCTTGGGGACGCTGAACACCAGGAGAGAGAGCGGTAATGCATTGTGTGCTTGCCAAGCACACAACGCCGCCCAGTCTTCAGTGCCGACAAACACAAAGAAGCGCCGTTCTCTCTACTGATGATCAGCGAAGCAAAGCGCATAATGTAGCGCCACTCTCTTTCCTTCTGTTCAGCGCCACCAAACACACAACGGCGCTGGACATCGAGAGAGGGAAGTGTGCCAGCAAACCATGCCCCACGTGCCTGCCAACACCTGCTCTATAGCATTCAGTTCAAAGTTTTGGCACAGTAGTTCACCAAACACAGCAAAGGTGGAGTACCTTGTTTCACTTTCATACGGAGAGATTTTCTTGCGCCACTCCATAAACGCAATGCAACAATCCACTGATGTACAGCCAGGCAAGCTTCTTGTCTGCATTTAAAAGTTGTTTAAAGATCCAGGTAAGGTGTCATCTGCAGCATCAGTACTCTAGGGACTTTATCCATGGGCCAGTACGCTATACAATTTCAGACTATGGCTCCAAGTTGGCCTTGAATAATGAGGCCATTGTAGAAACCTACTGAAAGGGCCTTTCAGACAAATAAAAGATGAACTTGCAGGTCGAGATTTACCATCTGCTCTGGACCACCTGATCTCCTTGGCCACCAATATTAATATTTGCCTTTGAGATAGGTTTGAGGAAAGGGATGTACTCGGCAAGTTCTTTGTTTGGCTCCTACATTTCAGAGACTCCAGCAGTCTGTTGCACCGGCCCCCTCTGATAAGCCCATGTAAGTTGAAAACTAAAAAAGTCTGAGAAACTCGATTGTCACCCAGAATTCTACTGTGCCAGTAAAGAAAATGATGTCCTCAATGGTCCCATTTTTCATAAATTGCGAAACTTTTCCGCCTAGGCCTTGTATGGGAGGCTACCTTAGGGAAGAGTTCTACCACACCAAAGCCAAGAATTACTTCTTAGTACAGTTGTCTAACCAAAGTCCCAGCTTTAGGATTGATGCTTTCCTTTACCTGGTGCCATCTAGTTTGTCACCATTCCTTTAACTCATTGTGTGGGTTCATACCAAGGTCTGTCAGTCCTCTGCTCCTGGGTCTGCACTGGCTAGGTCTCTATACACCTACAACTGGTATTCTAGGTTGGGGTTCTACCTGCTTCCAAAAATATCTGCAGTCTGTCAACACTCTTGTTGCAGTGTCATCATATTCCTTCTCCAAGTTCTTGCTGAGCCATCTAGAGCATTATATGGACTATGGCTGTAATGATGGGGTTAAAGGAAACAGACAAGTGAGCCCTAATCTACCCGCCACTCAGTCCCTGCCTACTTGCAACGACCCGCCCTAGGCGACGGGGGAAAAAACTGGGCGACGGTCCCTATGCTCAATAAGTGCACGACAGACAAACAGACAAGGGTACACAGAAGCAAGGGAAAAGGGGCAGTTGCCCACGGCAACACCGTGAGCAACAAGAGTGGTGAACGAGCCGAGTCAAACCAGGAGTGTACGAGGTACCAAACGCAGAGCAGGAGAGTAGTGAACAAGTGCAGGACACTTCTTTGGACGTTTTTGTAGCTGTTTTCTCATAGACTCCAATGAAAACAGCTCCAAAAACGGACATAAAAAACGCTGCGAAAACGGCGCGAAAAACGCCGCGAAAAATGCGAGTTGGTAAAAAAACGTCTGAAAAGCAGGGTCTGTTTTCCCTTGAAAACAGCTCTGGATTTTCAGATGTTTTTGTTGACTACGTGTGAACATACCCTTACTGTTTTATGACTTTCATGTTTGCATGGCACACTGAGTACTTAAACTTTGATATTTTGTTTTTTTTTGGAACTCTATATGAAAAAGGTTTCCTATCACTGGTGTAGAGCCCTACTAGCCGTGCCAGGTTTCCTCGGCAACAAGCCCGCTATTGATCACTGCCTATGAATTAAGGTACATTTTCCTTACCATTAACCTGTGTCTGTTTTACATTTTGACCCTGTTTTTGTTCTTTGCTTTGCCTCTGGATTTATGCGATCGTCTTGCTCCCTCTGGTTCTGTTGCTGCTACTTGCTGTTTAACCTCGTAGTTATTGACCTCCGGCTTGTCTCCTGGTTACGTCTCCACCTTCCCTTCTGGTTTGTCTCACCATTGTCCGCTCTTCCGGTTTTGGCCTCTGGCTTCATTTCTCACTATGTTTCTGCATCTGCTCCAGACTTTTTCCTAATACCCACCGGCAATCAGTGACTACTCTGGGCACGGCGACCTTGGAATGCGACTGGAAAATACCATACCCCTTTGCGGGGATCTGAAGAACAAGGAGATTCCTTACACTTCACACCTCAGTTTAGCCAGCACCAAACCTATTTCGAAGGATACACTTCTCTGGAGAGAATCATAACAAGGTTTAGACATCAAAGACACATCTACGGTCTCCAATATATTTAGGGTTTGTAAGAAGAAGCAGAGACAACACAGATGTGACAATTCAAGCAGGTACTGGAACTGGAGGAACCAGTTCAACATTCGGTTGATTAGGATAATCTGTAAGCATGGCATCCAATCATGCAGAAATCTTATACAAGGCTTGGACAATTTCCCTGTTGCATGACTTTATTAGCCAGCCAGTAGACATCAGGAGCTGCATCTTCATCTGGTTACAGAGTGTCGGCGGGCCCATGGCCTCAGCAATTGGTCACTGCCAGGCCTCTAAACAGAGAGTGGACCCACTCCTTTACTATTAGATTTGGATCGGGGCTAAGAAGTCTAAAGGACAGATACCGGCCCATGGCAAGCGGCGATTATTAAGCATAGTCATGAACAGTCTGAGTCTGACGTCGGCCACAGTGGTTGCAGCAGTAGCTGGCATCCCGCTATAGACATGGTGTTAAAAGATGGACATTCGCCTTAAAGGGTAACTAAACTTTTCAAAAATTTTTGACATGTCATATTGACAAGTCAGAAGTTTTGATCGGTGGTGGTCCGAGCACTGAGACCCCCACCGATCGTTAAAACGAAGCGGCAGAAGCACTTGGTGAGTGCTGCGCTGCTTAGTTTCTGATCGGCTTTCCTTGGGAACCAGAGCAAGCGATGTATGGACTCATAGACTCTATAGAATCTGTACACCGGTCCGAGGAAAGCCGATCAGAAACTAAGCGGTATAGCGCTCACCTGAGCTCTTCTGCTGCTTCGTTTTAGGGATCGGTGTGATTCTCAGTGCTCGGAACCTACTGATCAAGACTTTTAACAAGTCACTATGACGTGTCAAAAGTTTAAAAAAAAGTTTAGTTACATTTTAAGAATTCTCTCCATTGATTGAATGGATCTAGAACCTGGCGTATCGATTCCACTATTTCATGCGATAGGGTATCCGCCTGTGTACAGTATACTGAACTTTATAACACTGCTGATATTCTTATGTTATCTTTACACCTGCACAGGTATTAGCAAACAAGACTAAATCAATGTTATTGTAAGTCATGCTTATAAAATACCTGTCAGACTTGTTAATCGAGGTAAACCAGCGACGCTTTATTACAGATTTTTGGCACGTGACATTAATGGTTGAACTAATGTGACACAAGAAGCACATCACAATTATTAGGGAAGTATCACTGTAGAGTTAGGACCCCTGCACATGTAGAGATTAGTTGCTATTTGTCCGTCCGTATTTGCAGGCTGAAAATCCGCAGCGGACGATTGTTGCAGGCAAGAAGATGAGGTTTAAAAAAACGTCATCCACATTCTGCTGAAATTTTTCCGCACAGAAATCAGAGCATGCTCATTCTGTTCTGGATGTTTAATGCAGATTTCACCCTTTTCACTGTAGAAAGGGTCAAATATCCACTTTGTGTACGGGTACCCTTAGGCTGTGTTCACACAGGGTGGATACGCTGCTTAAAGGCACACAGTGTATCTTGGGCACCGCAGGGAATTCTCATATTGTGGTGCAGTTTTTCGGCCAGAATGTCCGCTGCGGAAAACAGCACGTAAAAAAAAACAAGTTTCATACTTACGTAGCCATAGCGATGCGGCCCTCTGCAGCCCGGCCTCCTGGGATGATGTTTCCTGTGATCGGCTGCATCGGTCACATGGAATGACACGTCATTCCAGGAGGCTGGCTTGGACGAAGAAGCACACAATTCTGGGTAAGTATAAGGCTGAGTTCACACGGGGCGTAAAGTTACGGTGGCCGCAGGATATTCCGGGCGAAAAACCGCACCAAACTGTGGTCTAGTTTTTCACCTGGAATGTTCACTGTGGAAAACTGCAGCATTAGCCGGCCTGTTAGCACAGTTCATCCCAGGAGGCCGGCCCGGAGGAAGAAACACAGACTTCCGGGTGCGTAAGTATAACATTTTTTTTCTTTTCTGAGTTGCATTTTTTGCGGCGGAATCGCTGAATTGCAAAAAAAACACAACTGCTATTTGTTGTGGATTTTAACCCCCCCCCCCTCCCCTGTTAAATTCAATGGGAAAAACCTGCAGCGATTACGCAAATACAATTCACATGCTGCGGATTAAAAAACGCCATGCAGGTTAATTTCTGAGCGTTTTTTTTCCGCTTATCATTTACGCAGCGTGTGGAGGAGGTTTGTTCAAATCTCATCCACTCTGCTGCTATTGTATTATGCTGCGGATTTTCCACAACTAAATCCGTTGCTGAAAATCTGCAGTATTTACGCTGCATGTGAACTGACCCTTACGGGGAGTTCACAGTATTTTGATGCGGAAACCATGTCGGAAACAGAACCAAAAAACGCCTGAAATCGCCTCCTGTTTATTTCAATGGCAGGCTAAGGCATTTTTTTCCAGCGGGCGGTAAAAAACGCTCACGGGAAAAATAAGGGACATTCCCTTTCTTCAGGCATTTCCGTCTCTGATCTCCCATTGACATGGGAGGTAGAGAAAGCGGTTTTCGCAGTGTTTTTTGCCCGGGGCGCTCAGTGGCCGCAGCTAAAAAATGCTGCGAAAAATGCCGCAAACTGCGTGCAGGCAGGTCAAAATATGCCTGCAAAAAAACTTTGTCTGAACAGGGCCTTAGACTGGATTCACACGGGACGGAGATATTGTGTATTTTATTCTGCAAACTCGGGATTTCACCCCATCTACATAAAAAATCTGCGGCATGCTCTGATTTCTGAAAATGTTCAGCAGCATGGGTATGAGATTTTTTTTCATAACAAATGGTTTTTATTTTGTAAAAGTAGTAAAACATAAAATAAACTATATAACTTTGGTATCACAGTAATCGTATTGAACCGAGGAATAAAGTTAACATGTCATTTTTATCGCACAGTGAATGCCGTATAAGTAAAACCCAAAAAACAATGAAGGAATTGCCCATTTTACACGTCAAATATTTTTTTTCAGTTCTTCAGTACATTATATGGTACAATAAATGGTGCTATGAAAAACTACAACTCGTCCCGCAAAAAACAATCCCTCATACAGCTTTATTGATGGTGAAAAAAGTTATGGCTCTTGCACACCTCCCAACCGTCCCAGATTCAGCGGGACAGTCCTGGATTCCGGGCGGTGTCCCGCTGTCCCGGGCGGCCGGTGGTTAGTCCCGGTGTCAACTGTATCTGTGTCCTCAGGATGCAGATACCATTGAATCCAATGCTGAAGTAAAGAACCGTCAGCTCCCTGCTTCAGCATTCACTGTCCACTCGTCGAGGACTCCCGGGCACATCACTACTTTATGCGCTGAGCCCGGGAAGGCTCTTGACGTCACTGTCCAGATATGGACAGTGATATCGGGCTTCCAACTATGGAGTCCCCGTACAGAGCACTGCAAGCTTTGTGGCCGGGGACTCCTGTCTTGGTGAAGCCCTTGACGTAACTGTCTCTATATGGACAGTGGCTCCTCCAGTGATGGCAGCGGCTCCTGGCCGGGGATTCCGGCACTTCAAAGCCCCTAACATCAATGTCCATATATGGGCAGTGACGTCAGGGGCTTTCCAGGAGTAGAATCTCTCTCCAGAGCATTGCCGACGCTCTGGCCGGGGATTCCGCTTTTAGAGGGAGCCCCTGACGTCACAAAGGAAAAAAGTTGTCCCTCTTTGCGATATTTGAAAGGTATGGCTCTTGGTATGGGTGAAGGAAAAAAAAATAAAACAAAAAAAATAAAAATGGCTACAGCGGGAAGGGGTTAATAAATGTTTGGTCAGATCTGGTATTGAGGGAATTCCTGTGTATGACTTGAGAGATTTATTAAAAAGTTATTAGATTATGAAAAGTGTGTAAGTGTGAAGGTCAGAGTTTATCATGTTGTGTCAGTGTGAAGGTCGGAGTTGTCGTGTTGTGCTAGTGTGAAGGTCAGAGTTGTCGTATTGTGTTGTACTGGAGCCAGGTACAGTCTGTTGAGATGAAATACAATACACCTACTCTTCTGTACACACACAAAACATTGAATGCAAGAAAAAACATAATGTACTTAAAGGTAATTTCCCCTGAAAACAAAAGCCTCCTCTCTAGTCACATTCTTTTCAGCCAATTCTTAGATTTTTTCCCCCCAGGATACTGATTGGGTAACCTGCCTAGTAATGAAAAAAGACATTGCACTCTACACTATCCATACATAAGTATACAGATTTGTTATTCGGGACTGTAGGAAATCAGTGTGACCACTCTTGTGAAAGCTGTAATGATATAGCTGGCCATAATGGTTTGTATCCCAGTCCTCTCAGAAGGCAAATACACTTAAAGGGGATATCCCATCTGAACAACCCCTTTTCCAAATAAGGGCCTGAGGCGATCAGTTGATTGCTGGACTGCTAACAGGTCGGGTTAACACAAATTTACATCAAAAAGTGGGCGTTTTTATCCGTCTTGAGGGCGTATGGGCCCATTGAAATGAATAACCTATCATGTAATAGATTGTCGCACTAAACTTTCCAGAGTGGTAGTCACTTTTTACATTGCCTCTTTGCCCTGTTTAATAGAGGGGTCTCATGCAGGGGACCCTCTTCTATGACGTCTATATGTCCTAATAGGACATGTGGACAGTAGTTGTCTTAATGGGACAACCAGCCCCAGACTTAACTACCAGGGTAGCAATAACTAAAGCCTTTAAACAAAATCTGATGGCACAAAAGAAAACTTTTGACAATCCAGTGGATAGGCGAAGATATGACTTTAGAGAATTGATCAACTTTAAGACTGAAGGAATTATCTATGTCGCACGATGTTCTTGTTCCCTTCTATACGTCGGAAAGACAATTCAACAGTTTAGACGAAGAGTTCTACAACATACAGTGCATTCGGAAAGTCTTCAGACCCTTTCCATTTTTTCATGTTTCGTTATGTTGTGTTGAATTTTTATTTTATTTTAGCACAAGGTATTTGTGCTAAAAAAAAAATGTAAAAATCCAGTTTGTCCCCATCATTCTGCACTCAATAACCCATAATGACAAAGTGATAACAGAATGTTAGTAATCTTTGCTAATTTATTGAAAAGGAAAAACAAAAATATTGCATTGACATGAGTATTCAGGGTGTTACTCATAGCGTCATAGTTATGTATGATGCTAGATGTCTCTGCCTCCCCGCGGGAATACTGTCCCGTACTGAAACATGTTTTCAGTATGGGACAGTAGTCCCCAGGGAGGCAGTGACTCACAGCGTCATACATAACTATGATGCTAGGAGCCCGGCTCCCTGAACTGTGTGCGGTCCGGGAAATGCGGCCGACATGCGGTTCGTATATCATGGACCGATCACCGTCGTGTGCATGAGGCCCAAGTCCTGAGTAAAGGGTCTGAATACCTATGTCAATGCATGAGGCCTTAGTTGAAGCTCCTTTGGCAGCGATAACAGCTTCCAGTCTTCTTGGGTATGATGCCACAAGGTTTGCACACCTGGATTTGCTGCTTTTCTGCCATTCTTCTCTGCAGATCCTCTCAAGTTCCATCAGGTTGGATGGTGACGTCGGTGGACAGCTATTTTCAGGTCTCTCCAGATCTGTTGAATTGGGTTCAAGATAGGGCTCTGGTTGGGCCACACGAGGACATTCACAGAGTTGTCCCCCCGCCACTCCTGTGTGGTCTTGGCTTTGTGCTTAGGGTCATTGTCTTGTTGGAAGGTGAACCTTTGGCGCAGTATAAGTTCCAGATCACTCTGGATCAGGTTTTCATTAAGAATATCTCTGTACTTTGCTCCATTCATCTTTCCCTCAACACTGATCAGTCTCCCTGTTCCAGTCGCTGAAAAACACCCCGACAGCCTGATGCTGCCACCACCATGCTTCACTGTAAGGATGGTATTGGGCAGGTGATGAGGAGTGCCTGGTTTCCTCCATAGATGACGCTTAGAATTGAGCCCAAAATGTTCAGTCTTGGTTTCCTCAGAGCACAGAATCTTGTTTCTCACAGTCTGAGAGTCCTTTAAGTGGTTTCTGCAAACTCCAGACGGGCTTTCATGTGTCTTTTACTGAGGAGAGGCTTCTTTCTTTCCACTCTGCCATAAAACCCAGATTAATGGAGTGCTGCAGTGATGGTTGACCTTCTGGAAGTTTCTCCCATCTGCACACAGAATCTTTGGAGCTCAGCCAAAGTGGCCATTTGATTCTTGGTCACCTCTCTTACCAAGGCCCTTCTCCCCCGATTACTTATTTTGGTGGGGCTGCCAACTCTAGGAAGAGTCCTGGTTGTTCCAAACGTCTTCCATTTATGAATTATGGAGGCCACTCTGCTCTTGGGAACTTTCAGTGCAGCATAAATGTTTTTGTGTACCCTTCTCCAGATCTGTACCCCCACACAATCCTGTCTCTGAGCTCTACAGACAGTTCTTTCCTCCTCATGGTTTGGTTTTTGCTCTGATATGCATGGTCAGCTGTTAGACCTTATATAGACAGGTGTGTGTCTTTCCAAATTATGTTTGTGTTGACAGTATGGCCTTGTTCATATGGCGCTAAAAAAAACCGACGTGTAAATGTGTAAAAAGAGCTAGCATTTTTAAAATACAGGCGTTTTTTACGTTTTTTGGCAAGTTTTTTGGGCGCGTAATTAGGACTCCCATTGACTATGAGCATTAGGCATATTTTTCAAAATAGAAATTCGTCACCCCTTTTTTTTGTTTCTAACTGTAAAAGAAATTCATGTTAGGAAGAACGCCTTCAATGATTGTAGGAGACATTGATATCTTTAATTTTCTGAGTTGCAAATTAGACTCACATTAGGAGGAATGCCTCCAATGAATGTAAGGCCGGATTCACAGAAGCGTGTGCGTTTTGCGCACGCATAAGGTACATAATAGCTCCGTGTGTCAGCCGCGTATGATGCGCGGCTGCCTGCTTTTCGCGCAGCCGCCATCATTATGACACTCCGTTTGGATGTTTGTAAACAGAAAAGCACGTGGTGCTTTTCTGTTTTCATTCATACTTTGACAGCTGTTGCGCGAATCACGCTCGTTCCACGGAAGTGCTTCCGTGTGGCATGCGTGATATTCACGCACCCATTGACTTCAATGGGTGCGTGATGCGCGAAATACGCGCAAAGAACGGACATGTGAGTTTTTCGCAGTGGACTCACGCTGAGTAAAAATCACGCAACTGTCTGCACTGCCCCATAGACTAATATAGGTCCGTGTGACGCGCGTGAAAATCACGCGCTTTGCACGGGCGTATATCCTGTTCGTCTGAATAAGCCCTAAGGCCTTATTCAGACAAACGGGATATACGTCTGTGCAACGCGCGTGATTTTTACTCAGCGTGAGTCCACTGCGAACAACTCACGACATTCTCCCTTCTTTGCGTGTATTTCGCGCATCACGCACCCATTGAGGTCAATGGGTGCGTGAAAACCACGCATGCCACACGGAAGCACTTCCATGCGACCAGCGTGATTCGCGCAACAGCTGTGAAAAGGATGAATGAAAACAGAAAAGCCCCACGTGCTTTTCTGTTTACAAACATCCAAACGGAGTGTCATCATGATGGCGGCTGCGCGAAAAGCACGCAGCCGCGCATCATATGCTGAGGCCACACGGAGCTGTTAAGTGCCTTTTGCGCAGGCAAAACGCCACGTTTTTTGCCTGCGCAAAAAGCACACGCTCGTGTGAACCCAGCCTAAGGGTATGTTCACACGTACACGTCTGTAACGGCTGAAATCACGGAGCTGTTTTCAGGAGAAAACAGTTCCGCAATTTCAGACGTAACGGCTTGTGCAGGCATTTTTCGCAGTGTCCATTACGGACGTAATTGGAGCTGTTTTTCCATGGAGTCAATGGAAAACGGCTCCAATTACGTCTCAAGAAGTGACAGGCACTTCTTTGACGCGGGCGTCTTTTTTGCGCGCCGTCTTTTGACAGCGGCGCGTAAAAAAATTGACCGTTGGCACAGTACATCGTAAAACCCATTCAAATGAATGGGCAGATGTGTGCCAACGCTTTGGAGCCGTATTTTCGGACGTAATTCGGGGCTAAAACGCCCGAATTACGTCCGTAAATAGGGTGTGTGAACATACCCTAAGAGTTATTGATGTCTCTAATATATAAGTTGTAAATACCTCCAACAAATTTGGGAGATATCAACATCTTTAACCCCTTAATGACCAGCCTATTTTAGGACTTAATGACTAAGCTATTTTTTAAGTTTTTCCATCGTCGCATTCGAAGAGCTAGAACTTTTTTATTGTAGCTGTATAAGGACTAGTTTTTTTGCAGGACAAGTTGTATTTTTGTATAGCACCATTTTGGAGTCCACTGTCCAAGATGACTGCACTATCTGTGTACGAGCCAAGTCCAGTGTTCGAGACGACTGCACCATCCGGGTCCTGTGTCTGAGACGACTTCACTATCTGTGTCCTGTATCCTAGACAAGTCCTGTTGTCCAGCTTCCGATAGTTCAGCACAAGTTATCTATCCAGGTACTCTTGTCCTAAAGACTATTATTGGCTCTTGTTTGGCCAGCTGCTACTCCGCTACGGCAGAGCGGCCCAGTGGGTCCACATACCCCACAGCCGTGGCACACTTCTTGACACTAGGCCATCCTCCAAATGCCTTTGCCTCACTGGTTGTGCAGATGCACTGACACCTGCCTGCTGCCATACCTGAGCAAGCTCTGCACTGGTGTTGAACCGATCACATAGCTGAATCCTCTTTAGGAGATGGTCCTGGCACTTGCTGGACTTTCCTGGGCACCCTGAAGCCTTCTTCACAGCAATTCAACCTCCCTTCTTGAAGTTCTTGATGATCTGATAAATGGTTGACTTAGGGGGAAATCTTACAAGCAGTGTTGTCCTTGCCTGTGAAGCCCTTTTGATGTAACGCAATGATGACCGCACGTGTTTCCTTGGAGGTAACCATGGTTAACAGAAGAAGACAATGATTTCAAGCACCATCCCCCTTTTAAAGTAATCTAGTCTGCTCTTATAAGTCAATCAACATGACAGAGTGATATCAGCTGCCTTGTCCTCGCTAACACTTTCTCCTGAGTTAACGAGAAGATCACTGAAATTATGATAGCAGCTCACTTTGTGGCAGGTCTGAAATGCAGTGGAAATGTTTTTTTTTGTGATTAAGTAAATTTTTATGGCAAGAAAAGACTTTGAAATTAATTGAAATTAATCTGATCACTCTTTATAACAACCTAGTGTTAATGCAAATTGCCACTATAAAAACTGAAGCAGCAAAGTGAAAACCAAAATTTGTGTCCGTCTGAAAACTTTTCACCAGGACTGTAGATGTGTGACCATAGATAGAACGTGCAGATATGCTGAGAATAGGGAAAGGCAGCAATATTTTTAATTCATTCCAATTGACAAAAACTTTATATTTGTATTGCCTATACATTTAAATACGATAAGGGTCGTGTGTGTGTGTGTGGGGGGGGGATGAAAAGGAAACAGGTCTTTCTGAACAGGTTGCTCCTCTTCTTTCCCCAGCAGCAGCTTTGGAGCAGATGGACAGACTCGTACGACTGTCATGTGACAGTTGCATTCAATAGAATGTCCATGACCGAGCCTAAACGTATATGAGGTCGGAGGAGGTAGCTAATGGCGTGGGCGTTTAGACGACAGCTACATAAATTGCAGGGCGGGTTTATTATATTACCTCACCCCAACGTAGAGGAAGAAAATTATTAGTTTAGTAATGTAGTAACTTGTGCAAGAAATCTCAGATCCCAGCATGCCTGATCTGATGTGTGGCTTTGCACGAATTGCAGACGTACACGCTGACAAACTTAAACTATGAGCTACTATGGTGAAACGTGTCAGATCAGGCAGTTTTTAAGATTTCCCAAGATTTAGTGATGGTGTCTTTAGACCCTGCTCACACTGAGTTTATTGCAGGCAGAAAAAAATCTGATGATTTTGACATGCCTTGCTTTTTTGCCGCGGTTTTCGTGGTATTTTCCGCCCACAGCTGTTGAAGCTAATGCAAAAAACGCAGCGAAAAACAATTGGAAACGAGTACTGCAGGTTTTTCTCCCTCCCATTGAATGGGAGGTCAGAGGCGGAAACCACGCCAAGAAAAGACATGACGCTTTTGTTTTAGTATTCTTGTACATAGGGGGAAGTATTATAGTGGTTATATTCTTGTATATAAGGGACAGTAATATAGTAGTTATATTCTTGTATATAGGAGGCAGTATTATAGTGGTTATATTCTTGTATATAGGGGGCAGTATTATAGTGGTTATATTCTTGTATATAGGAGTAGTATTATAGTAGTTATATTCCTGTATATAGGGGGCAGTATTATAGTCGTTATATTCTTGTATATAAGAGCAGTATTATAGTAGTTATATTCTTGTATATAGGAGCAGTATTATAGTAGTTATATTCTTGTATATAGAGGCAGTATTATAGTAGTTATATTCTTGTACATAGGGGGAAGTATTATAGTGGTTATATTCTTGTATATAAGGGACAGTAATATAGTAGTTATATTCTTGTATATAGGAGGCAGTATTATAGTAGATATATTCTTGTATATAGGGGCAGTATTATAGTAGTTATATTCTTGTATATAGGAGCAGTATTATAGTAGTTATATTCTTGTATATAGGAGCAGTATTATAGTTGTTATATTCTTGTATATAAAGGGCAGTATTATAGTAATTATATTCTTGTATATAGGAGGCAGCATTATAGTAGTTATATTCTTGTATATAGGAGGCAGTATTATAGTAGTTATATTCTTGTACATAGGGGCAGTATTATAGTAGTTATATTCTTGTATATAGGGAGCAGTATTATAGTAATTATATTCTTGTATATAGGAGGCAGCATTATAGTAGTTATATTCTTGTATACAGGGAGCAGTATTATAGTAGTTATATTCTTGTATATAGGAGCAGTATTATAGTAGTTATATTCTTGTACATAGGAGCAGTATTATAGTAGTTATATTCTTGTATGTAGGAGCAGTATAATAGTAGTTATATTCTTGTATATAGGGGCAGTATTCTAGTAGTTATATTCTTGTATGTAGGAGCAGTATAATAGTAGTTATATTCTTGTATATATGGATCAGTATTATAGTAGTTATATTCTTGTATATAGGAGGCAGTATTATAGTAGTTATATTCTTGTATATAGGGGGTAGTATTATAGTAGTTATATTCTTGTATATAGGGGCAGTATTCTAGTAGTTATATTCTTGTATGTAGGAGCAGTATAATAGTAGTTATATTCTTGTATATATGGATCAGTATTATAGTAGTTATATTCTTGTATATAGGAGGCAGTATTATAGTAGTTATATTCTTGTATATAGGGGGTAGTATTATAGTAGTTATATTCTTGTATATAGGAGCAGTATTATAGTAGTTATATTCTTGTATATAGGAGGCAGTATTATACTAGTTATATTCTTGTACATAGGGGCAGTATTATAGTAGTTATATTCTTGTATATAGGAGGCAGTATTATAGTAGTTATATTCTTGCTTTTTTGCTGCGGTTTTCGTGGTATTTTCCGCCCACAGCTGTTGAAGTTAATTCAAACAACGCAGAAAAAAACGCTTGGAAACGAGCGCTTCAGGTTTTTATCCCTCCCATTGAATGGGAGGTCAGAGGCGGAAACCAAGGCAAGAAAAGATATGACGCTTTTGTTTTAGCTTTCTTGTACATAGGGGGAAGTATTATAGTAGTTATATTCTTGTATATAGGAGTCAGTATTATAGTAGTTATATTCTTGTATATAGGAGGCAGTATTATAGTAGTTATATTCTTGTATATAGGGGGCGGTATTATAGTAGTTATATTATTGTATATAGGGGGCAGTATTATAGTAGTTATATTCTTGTATATAAGGGCAGTATTATAGTAGTTATATTATTGTATATAGGAGCTAGTATTATAGTAGTTATATTCTTGTATATAGGAGCAGTATTATAGTAGCTATATTCTTGTGTATATAGGGGCAGTATTATAGTAGTTATATTCTTGTATATAGGAGTAGTATTATAGTAGTTATATTCTTGTATATAGGAGGCAGTATTATAGTAGCTATATTCTTGTGTATAGGGGGCAGTATTATAGTAGTTATATTCTTGTACATAGGGGCAGTATTATAGTCGTTATATTCTTGTATATAGGGGCAGTATTATAGTAGTTATATTCTTGTATATAGGAGTAGTATTATAGTAGTTATATTCTTGTATATAGGGGAGCAGTATTATAGTAATTATATTCTTGTATATAGGACCAGTATTATAGTAGTTATATTCTTGTATTCTTGTATATAGGGGCAGTATTATAGTAGTTATATTCTTGTATATAGAGGGCAGTATTATAGTAGTTATATTCTTGTATATAGGGGAGCAGTATTATAGTAGTTATATTCTTGTATATAGGAGCAGTATGATAGTAGTTATATTCTTGTATATAGGAGCAGTATTATAGTAATTATATTCTTGTATATAGGACCAGTATTATAGTAGTTATATTCTTGTATATAGGGGCAGTATTATAGTAGTTATATTCTTGTATATAGGGGCAGTATTATAGTAGTTATATTCTTGTATATAGGGGCAGAATTATAGTAGTTATATTCTTGTATATAGGGGCAGTATTATAGTAGTTATATTCTTGTATATAGGAGGCAGTATTATAGTAGTTATATTCTTGTATATAGGAGCAGTATTATAGTAGTTATATTCTTGTATATAGGGGCAGTATTATAGTAGTTATATTCTTGTATATAGAGGGCAGTATTATAGTAGTTATATTCTTGTATATAGGACCAGTATTATACTAGTTATATTCTTGTACATAGGGCAGTATTATAGTCGTTATATTCTTGTATATAGGAGCAGTATTATAGTAGTTATATTCTTGTATATAAGGGCAGTATTACAGTAGTTATATTCTTGTATATAAGGGCAGTATTACAGTAGTTATATTCTTGTATATAGGGGGCAGTATTATAGTAGTTATATTCTTGTATATGAGAGGCAGTAATATAGTAGTTATATTCTTGTCTATAGGGGGCAGTATTATAGTCGTTATATTCTTGTATATAGGAGGCGATTTTTATTAGTAAAAAACAAACAAATATAACATTCCATCAAAATTTCCAAAGCAAATGATCATTTAACAGAACTCATACATGACGATGAAAAATAAACTAGAAAATAACTTTAACTTAACAAGAGTCCATTGCTGTTAAAAAGGAAGGAGGGAGAAAAACCAACAACAAGTTTGCATTATACAGAGAACTAGCATTATTCCATATATACATTCCTCCATAATGCTGTGTTTCTCTCATTTTTCCTAATTTCTAGGGATTTGATCCACCTTAGTTCTGACATGATCAGGTTCACGGCTGACATATGGTGAAATGGCTCGTTATAAATGGACATTCTGGTTCTTGTATGCCACTGGTAATATTTGACTACATTAATTATCAGATCCCCCGGTCAATGTTATTTACATTAGCTGGTACTCCATAAATAATTTCTGGATATTTTAGAGACTGCAATCTTGGGATTTTTAACTTGCAGGATATTTCTTGCCATATATTTCGTCCTCCCCAGCACTCGGTTATAAAATGCTCCATTGTCTCCTCCTGTTGACAACCCAAGGGACACTTCCGATCTGACACACTCAAATATTTTAGATTCCCTTTAACATAAAGTTTTCCATGCAGTGACAGCCATGCAATGTCAAAAAGTTTACCCGTGAGTCTCGCTCTATTGAGAAACCTCAGACTCTCCTGTAAGGTTGCAGTTGTGAAATCTTTAAGTGCCGGCTGTAAAGAAAAGAAAGTCCTACATACGGTGAAATATAGATCTCTACTGGTCTTACTCTCAATATAGGACTTATCTATTCAACATCTCCTCAGACATCTAAGACCATAATCCAGATACTGGGGAAGGAAGTCTCGTGTCAATCGCCCCCTTTTGAGACTGCCGCCCCGTATCCAAGACTCTGCAAAAGGCAATATCCAATCCCTGATACTGTTTACCCACAGGGCACTGTTATTTACATCTAGGTTGCTAAAATTTGTTTTAAGAAACAAGGAGTCAAAGAAAACCCTCATATTCAACATACCCAACCCACCCTCTCCCCTCTGTAGGTAAGTAATCCCTCTTTTTACTGGGTTCAACCTGTTCCCCCAAAAAAGTTGGAAGAACAGGCTAAAGAGCCTAGCGGAGAAAGATTCTGGCAAAGGAAAAAATGACAGAAACATACAAGAAGACGGGGACCAGGTAAGTCTTCAACATTTTAACCCTCTCACTATAGGTCAGCCTCCAGTTTCTCCATCGCTGAACCTTTGCATTTCCGACTTCCAATTTCTGCTCCCAATTTAGTTTGGCATTATCATCCCTCCCAAATTTAATTCCCAGAATCTTAATATCGGTGGAGGCTTTCGCAAATTGTGGCAGATCAAAGTCTGGATCACTGTGTAATACCCAGAAAGCTTCACTCTTCTCAAGGTTGACCAGAGACCCAGAGGCCTCAGAGTAGCTTCTGATGGCTGCAGACAACATCTGCACCTCACTAGGCTCAGATATCAGTACCGTCACATCATCCGCGTAGGCGACAACACTCAGGGGTGAGCAACGCGGGATCGGTACGCCTCGAAAATCACACTGCTGCAGTAACCTCAGAAATGGGTCTATGGCAAAAACATACAGAAGTGGACTCAACAGGCAACCCTGTCTCACCCCCGCCTCAACCCCGAAAGTGTCGCCCTGCCAGCCATTGATCAAAGGAAAGCTCTCTGCCTCACAATACAAAGTTTTCAGCCAATCAATAAATTGTCCCGGAACACCGTACTTTAACAAAGTGACCCATAGATAATCATGATCTACTCTGTCGAAGGCTTTAGCCTGGTCTAGAGCAACAACATATCTCCCACACCCAAGAGCTTTACATCTCTCAAACATTTCCCTGATGGAGATAACGGCCCCAGAGATGTTCCGCCCTTTTACTGTGCCGAACTGGGAGCCTGCCAACAGTGCTGGGGACAAACAGACCAATCTAGAAAACAGAATTTTTGCCAAAATCTTTCTGTCAACATTCAAGAGCGCAATTGGCCTCCAATTCTTGATGTCACCAGGGTCTTTACCCTTAGGCCCCATGCACACGAACGTGTTTTTTTGTCCGCAATTCCCCCGAAAATCCACGGGAGAATTGCGGACCCATTCATTTCTATGGGCCCATACACACTATCCGTGTTTTCACGGGTCCCCGCATGTCCGCAAATCCGTGCCGCACAAACTCAGGACATGTCTTATTACGACCCGCAAATTTGATGCGGACATGCCCATAGAAGTCAATGGGCCCGTGGAAAATGCAGGTACACCTCCGTGTGTCAACCGCAGTTTGCGGATTTGCGGAAGTGTTGCTAGGCGACTACCGGGAATGAGTTCTGTCGTCATCCTGTTTTACCTAGGCTTTTTTTTTTTATCCGCATTTTGCGGATTACATACGGATGAACTGCGGAGGACATTTCACGGAACACGGTCCTGGAATTTGCGGACCAGAAAAACACTACGGTCGTGTGCATGAGGCCTTAGACAGCAAAATCAACGAAGACACTCTAATGGAGGAAGGCATCAGGTGGTTTTCTAGGCAGCTTTTGTACACATTCACAAGAATTGGTGCTAAGAGGTTTTTAAATTTCTAATAAAATTCGGCTATTATACCGTCGGGACCTGGTGCCTTCTTTTGGTGCAAGTTGTTGATGGCCTACATAACTTCCTCCACTGTCAATTCTGCTGTCAAGGGTGAAAAATCCACATTAGCAGTATCAGGGCTTGGAGTTGCCCTCAAGAATTGAGTCATTTTCCCTTTATCCAATATCTTTTTCTGAAACAAGACAGAATAGTAGGATTTCACCACACCCAGAATGCCCTCCCGAGATTCCTGAAGAACACCCTGGGAATCCACCAAACCTGTGACCAACCTGTTTTTTACTTGATTTTGGCAACTTTCAAACGGATCAGGCTTTCCTAAACGCCCATAATCCCTCTCCAGAAGCAGGGACGTGTATCTACTGTACTGATACTGCCTGATCTCAGATTTCAGCCGATCAATCTTTGCTCTGTCATCCTTATGCTCTGAATAAAGTGACCCTAGTTCTCTACGCAGCTTCAGATACTGGCTGTACTTACTCCTGCCTCTATTAACCCCTTCCCGACATCCGCCGTATATATACGGCGCACGCCGGGTGGGGGAATATGTAGCGGGCTCACGGGCTGAGTCCGCTCCATAGTGCGAGTGTGTCGGCTGTGTGTTACAGCCGACACGTCTGGGTTACATGCGGGATCGCTCTTTAGCGCGATCCCGCTTGTTTAACCCGTTAAATGCCGCGTTCAATAGAGATCGCGGCATTTAAATTACTAAAAACAGGGGGGCGACCCCCTGTAACGTCTCTACGGTCCCCCCGCGGCGAGATCGGGGGGAGCCGTTGGTTCACACGGCTGCCTGGGGGTCTGACGAAGTCCCCCAGGTCCGCCATCTTGGTACTCCTATGAAGCTCTGCCTCCGGCAGGGCTTCATAGGAGACTGTCAGAATCACGATATACTGCAATACATTAGTATTGCAGTATATCGTGCAAGCGATCTAACGATCGCTGGTTGAAGTCCCCTAGGGGGACTAATAAAAAATGTAAAAATGAGTTAAATAAAGTTGTTTTTTTTGTGTAAAAATAAAATAAAATATTCAAAGTTCAAAAAACCCCCCTTTTCCCATTTTCCCCCTAGAGCATAGTAAAAAATTAAATAAATAAACATAATTGGTATCGCCGCGTCCGTAAAAGTCTGAACTATCACAATATATCATTATTTAACCCGCACGGTGAACGCCGTAAAAAAAAAAAAATTGTAAATGCCAGAATCTCTGTTTTTTGTTCACCTAATCTCCCACAAAAAATGAAATAAAAAGTGATCAAACCGTCACATTTACACCAAAATGGTATTATTAAAAACTACAGCTTATCCCGCAAAAAATAAGCCCTCATACCACTTAATCGACGGAAAAATAAAGACGTTACGGCTCTCGGAATTTGGTGAAACAAAATAAATTTTCTTTTTTACACTTAGGTTTTTACTTGTAAAAGTAGTAAAATATAGAAAAATCTACACATATTTGGTATCGGCGTAATCGTATTGACCCATAGAATAAAATGAATATGTTGTTTTAATTGTACAGTGAATTCCGTAAAAATGGCGCGCAAAAAACCATGGCGGAATCGCTGTTTTTTTCATTTTCTAGCCCACAAATAATTTTTTTCCCGTTTCCTAGTACATTATACGGCAAAATAAATGGTGCTACAAAAAACTACAACTTGTCCCGCAAAAATCAAGCCCTCATAGTACTATATCGACGGAAAAATAAAGGCGTTATGGCCTTTGGAAGGTGGGGAGGAAAAAACGAAAATGAAAATCTGAAAAAGGGCTGCGGCGTGAAAGGGTTAATGGACAGTCCTTCTTGACATCCTCCCACCAGTCAGCAGCACCATCATAAAAATCTACTCTCTCCAATTGACTTTGCAAAAGGGAGACAACACAACTCTGCACATGACTATCGTCCAAGAGACTAGATGTAATGACCGGGGGGTAGGGAAACGGACAAGTGAACCCTAATCTACCCACCACTCTGTCCTGGCCACCTCGAATTCCACCCCCTCAGGGGTGAGGACGGGAACAGGAGGTCTCGAGGGAGCCAAGGACGGGGAGCAGCGTTTAAGGAGGGAGGCATGAAACACGTCGTGTATACGAAAAGACGGGGGTAACTCCAGCCGGAAGGAGACAGGATTGAGGACCTCAATGATCTTATACGGCCCAATAAACCGGGGAGCAAACTTCTTGGACGGAACCTTGAGACGCAAGTTCCTAGACGACAACCACACCAGATCCCCGACCATAAACAGGGGGTTAGCAGAACGTTTTCTATCAGCCTGAGTTTTTTGTACGCTCTGGGACGCCTCTAGGTTCTTCTGAACCTGGGCCCAGACTGTGCATAGTTCCCGATGAACGACCTCTACCTCGGGATTGTTGGAACTACCAGGTGAAACCGAGGAGAACCGTGGATTAAACCCAAAATTACAGAAAAAGGGAGAGACCCCTGACGAGTTACTGACCCGGTTATTAAGGGAAAATTCGGCGAGGGGAATGAATGAGACCCAATCATATTGACAGTCAGAGACAAAACACCTTAAGTATTGTTCTAGAGATTGATTAGTCCTCTCCGTTTGGCCATTGGTTTCAGGATGGAAGGCAGAGGAGAAGGACAGATCAATCCCCAACTTCACACAGAAGGCTCTCCAAAACAATGAAACAAATTGTACCCCTCTGTCCGAAACAATATTGACAGGGACCCCATGGAGACGCAGGATGTGTTTGACAAACAAGGTAGCCAACGTCTTGGCGTTGGATAGTTTCTTGAGGGGCACAAAGTGGCACATCTTACTGAAGCGGTCTACCACCACCCACACCACCGACTTGCATTGGGATGGAGGCAAATCGGTGATAAAATCCATGGAGATATGGGTCCAAGGTCTCTGGGGAATGGGCAACGAACGCAGTAAGCCCGCTGGTCGGGACCTGGGAGTCTTGGACCTAGCACAAACCTCACAAGCGGCGACGTAGGCCTTAACGTCTTTAGGCAACCCAGGCCACCAATAATTTCTGGTAATGAGGTGTTTGGTACCCAGGATGCCTGGATGACCAGATAGTGCGGAGTCATGATTTTCCCTAAGTACCCTTAGCCGGAATTGCAGGGGAACAAACAGCTTGTTCTCAGGAAGGTTCCCGGGAGCTGAACCCTGATCAGCAGCAATTTCAGAGACTAAATCAGAATCGATCGAGGAAATGATTATACCTGGAGGCAAAATACAAGCAGGATCTTCCTCCGAAGGAGGGCTGGCCATGAAGCTACGCGACAGTTCATCAGCCTTAATATTTTTAGACCCAGCCCTATAGGTAACCAAAAAATGGAATCTGGTAAAAAATAACGCCCATCGAGCTTGTCTCGGGTTTAGCCTCCGGGCAGATTCTAGGAAAACCAGACTCTTGTGGTCGGTAAGGACCGTTACCTGTTGTCTAGCCCCCTCCAGGAAGTGGCGCCACTCTTCAAATGCCCATTTAATGGCTAAGAGTTCGCGGTTGCCAATATTATATTTACTCTCAGTTGGCGAAAACTTCCTGGAGAAGTAGGCACAGGGGCGGAGATGGGTGAGGGACCTGGTACCCTGGGACAAGACAGCCCCCACTCCCACCTCAGATGCGTCAACTTCCACGATAAATGGCTCCATTTGGTTAGGCTGAACCAGCACCGGAGCCGAGATAAAGCACTTCTTAAGGACCTCAAAAGCCTGGACAGCCTCAGGAGGCCAGTGGAGGAGATCAGCACCTTTGCGAGTGAGGTCCGTAAGAGGCTTAGCGATGACCGAGAAGTTAGTAATAAATCTCCTGTAATAATTAGCGAACCCCAAAAAACACTAACGCCTTCAGGGAGGCAGGTTGGACCCATTCCGCCACAGCCTGAACCTTGGCGGGGTCCATGCGGAATTCATGAGGAGTGAGGATTTGACCCAAAAATGGTATCTCCTGTACCCCAAACACACATTTTTCGGTTTTGGCAAACAGTTTGTTTTCCCGAAGGACCTGGAGCACCTTCCTGACATGCTCAATGTGGGAGGACCAGTCCTTGGAAAACACCAGTATGTCATCAAGGTACACTACAAGAAATATCCCCAGGTAATTTCTCAAAATCTCATTTATGAAATTCTGGAAGACCACAGGGGCATTACACAACCCAAAGGGCATGACGAGGTATTCGAAATGGCCTTCGGGCGTGTTAAACGCAGTCTTCCACTCAACCCCCATCTTTGATGCGAATAAGGTTATACGCCCCCCGTAGATCCAATTTAGAGAACCATTGGGCCCCCTGAACCTGATTAAAGAGATCAGGAATCAAAGGAAGGGGATACTGGTTCCTTACCGTGACCTTATACAGGCTACGGTAGTCAATGCATGGCCTAAGACCACCATCCTTCTTCCCCACGAAGAAGAAGCCAGCACCTACCGGAGAAGAAGAGGGATGAATGTAACCCTTGGCCAGGGATTCCTGGATATACTCTCTCATGGCTTCACGTTCGGGACAAGAAAGATTAAATATCCTACCCTTAGGAAGCTTAGCTCCTGGTACCAATTCGATAGCGCAATCGTATTCTCTATGAGGAGGTAACACTTCGGAGGCCTCCCTAGAGAAAACATCAGCGAAGTCCTGAACAAACTCGGGTAGCGTATTCGCCTCCTCAGGGGGAGAAATAGAATTAACAGAAAAACATGACGTACAACATTCATTACCCCATTTGGTTAGCTCCCCAGTATTCCAGTCAAACGTGGGATTATGCAACTGCAACCAGGGAAGGCCTAGAACCAAATCGTACGATAATCCCTGCATCAACAGTACAGAGCATTGCTCCAAATGCATGGAGCCAACAAGGAGTTCAAAAACAGGGGTATGCTGTGTAAAATAACCATTAGCAAGAGGAGTGGAGTCGATACCCACTACCGAGACAGGTTTAGGCAAATCAATCAGAGGCATAGCAAGAGACATAGCAAATTCCACAGACATAATATTAGTAGAGGACCCTGAATCCACGAAGGCACTGCCGGTAGCAGACCTACCACCAAAAGAGACCTGAAAGGGAAGCAAGATCTTAGTACGTTTCCTATTTACTGGAAATACCTGTGCGCCCAAGTGACCTCCCCGATGATCACTTAGGCGCGGAAGTTCTCTGGCTGCATTCTTACGCTTAGGACAGTTGTTCACTTGATGCTTGTCATCCCCACAGTAGAAGCAGAGACCATTCTTCCTGCGGAATTCTCTACGTTGTTGGGGGGACACGGAGGCCCCGAGTTGCATAGGTATCTCTGAGTCCTTCGGGGAGGAACGAAGCAACGGAACTTCGGGAGGCATCATGGGGGAGTCGGAGGAGAAAACACATAAACGTTCATGTTGTCGTTCCCTGAGACGTCGGTCAAGTCGTACCGCTAAAGCCATAGCCTGGTCTAGGGAGTCAGAAGAGGGATAGCTAACTAGCAGGTCTTTCAGGGCATTCGACAGACCCAACCTAAACTGGCACCTTAAGGCAGGGTCATTCCACCGAGAAGCTACGCACCACTTCCTAAAGTCAGAGCAATACTCCTCAACAGGTCTCTTACCCTGGCGTAAGGTCACCAGCTGACTCTCGGCAAAGGCAGTCCTGTCAGTCTCGTCATAAATAAGTCCGAGAGCAGAAAAGAAACAAACAATCAACGGAGGAAAGTTCAGGGGCGTCAGGAGCCAAGGAGAAGGCCCACTCTTGGGGCCCTTCCTGGAGCCGGGACATAATTATACCCACCCGCTGGCTCTCAAAACCTGAGGAATGAGGCTTTAAACGAAAGTAAAGCCTACAACTCTCCCGAAAGGAGAGAAAAGCCCTCCGGTCCCCTGAGAACCGGTCGGGCAACTTGAGGTGGGGTTCAAGAGGTGCGGTGAGGGGAACTACCAAGGTAAAATCAGGCTGGTTGACCCTCTGAGCCAGGGCCTGGACCTGTAGGGAGAGACCCTGCATTTGCTGAGCCAGGGTCTCAAGGGGGTCCATAGTGGTGTCAGGGACCAGGGTAGACTAGGTATGGGCTTGTGATTATGTAATGACCGGGGGGTAGGGAAACGGACAAGTGAGCCCTAATCTACCCGCCACTCTGTCCCTGCCTACTTGCAACGACCCGCCCTAGGCGACGGGGTACAACTGGGCGGCGGTCCCTGCACTCAGTAAGTGCACGACAAACACGACAAACATACAAGGGAATACAAGCAAGGGAAAGGGGCAGTTGCCCACGGCAACACCGTGAGCAACCAGAGTGGTGAACGAGCCGAGTCAAGCCAGGAGTGTGCGAGGTACCAAACGAAGAGCAGAAGAGTAGTCAGTAAGCCAGGGTCTGTATGGAGCAGGAACAAAGTAGAAGGAGCTGTAGCTGGGCCAGGAAACCACACGAAAAAGAATCACAAGCACTGAGGGACAGGAAGGGCAGGCTTAAATAGACCGAGGGCGGGAGCTAGCTGAGTCTGGCCAGGTTGCGATAGGCTCTCCCACTCCTAAGCCTGCCAGCCTGAGTGGTGGAAGCTGGAGTCAGTCTCAGGGATGTAGATTCAGGTGCTGACTGATTAATTAAGGGAGTTAACCCCGAAGTTGTGCCTGGCAGATCCTTTACACTAGAGTTAAGTTTCCATAGCCCCCTACCAATATCTGGCCGTTTAGTGGCTCCTAAGCAGAAACACAGCGCCATATGGTCTGAATAAGGGACCACTTTTTCACTCATATAAGTAACCATCTCTGTAGCGTTGACAAAAGCCAAATCGATCCTACTGTTCCTGTCCGCACAACAATATGTGAATTTTGGCTTCCTACCACCCTGTGTGAAGACATCACTCAAGCCTGCCTGTAAGATCATTTTATTTAGGACATTCGAGTCCCTGGTCACTGCTCTGCCAGAGGATCTGTCACTTGCTGTCCTCGTGACATTGAAATCCCCAGCCATCACCACAGGAACAGAGGTAAAGACGTATGGTTTCACATCATTAAAAAGCTGGACCCTGTCAGTCACTGTCTGTGGGCCATAGATATTAATGAGTCGGAGCCTTCTACCGTGGATTGTAACTTCTAGAACCAGACACCGTCCCATACACACCTCCGTTAACCTATGTACAGTCACATCATTGGTGTTAAACAGTATAGCGACCCCGGCATAAGGCTCCACAGCCAGTGACCAGAAAGAAGGACCGGACCTCCACTCTCTCTCCGCCTCACGTATAAGACCAATTGTGGTTAAACGAGTCTCTTGCAAGAAGATGACATCTGCATCCAGATATCGGAGATGATCATAGACTGTAAACCTCGTCTTCCTCACTTTAATACTGTTTACATTGCTGGAAGCAACGTTTAAGGAAAACCCGGCCATCAGAGCACAGCACAAAAAGAAAAGCAAATAAATGACCCCTATCATAATAACTAAGAATTGGGGTCACTCTGCCGACCACCTGTTTCCATATCTAACGGTCCTGGGGTTTCTACAGTGCAAGGTTTCTTTTTTATTGGGGGATGGTCCCCTGCGTCTTCTTCATATTCACCGTCTATTCTTAATAACTCTCGCTCCAAATCTCCATCTGACTCTGACAGGACATTGAATCTATTAGATACGACCATTACTTCTGCTCTGTTCCCTTTCTTTCTGCCTCTTTTACCCTCTCCCTCAGGCTTACGAGAGGACGGGTCTTTTTTCCTCCTTTTATTCTGCATACCCTTCCTCTCCTCAGATGGTAATGCAGAAGGGGCTCCCGGTGGCTGGTCCCGAGGGACAACTTCCATGATCTCCTGTGTACTGTCCGATTGCTGGTGTTCTTGGCCTGGATGACCTGACCCCTGCTGGACCTCCTGTCTGGTCATTATTGCCCGCGACATTAGAGCCTCCTCCTCTGCAGTGTCTGTCTCAGTCACAAACTCCTCAACAGAAATCTGCTTACAAATATTGTGCCACGCGTCAGGACAGTCCCTGTGCGGGTGACCTACACTCCCACACAAATTACATCGGACATTCTGACAGTTGGCACTTAGATGGCCAACTTCACCGCACAGGTTACATTTTACCACGGTGCAGACGTTTGCCCGGTGACCGGTCTTACCACACTTGAAGCACTTTCTGGGTTGACCAGGATAAAAGCAAACACCCTTTTCTCTCCCAATGAAGAAGGAATTGGGTAAATGTAAAGTTACATTGTTATGCTGGCGCAGTTTTACCAGAACCCTCCACCCATCAGCGTCTCTGTTCTTGTGCAAGTCAGACACCAGGTCACAGTGCCGCCTGAGCCAGACCACAATATCCTGGGGAGGAACAGCTTCATTCCA
Source organism: Rhinoderma darwinii (assembly GCF_050947455.1). Lineage (NCBI taxonomy): Eukaryota > Metazoa > Chordata > Amphibia > Anura > Rhinodermatidae > Rhinoderma > Rhinoderma darwinii. Next base: position 12,602,520 of record NC_134691.1, on the reverse strand, counting down.
AAAGATGATGTTGACACCAACGGTATCTGGCTTGGACACTGGAATAAAACAAAATTTATCCCAACCGGTTTTGTCCCTGAACTTGGAAAAATTTGCCCAGAATCTATCCAAGTCAGGCGTAAGCTTAAAGCTGACATCGTAGCCCTGTCTGTCTGGTAGATTTATTACTGCCAAGATATTTGCTGGCACAAAACCCATCTGGTGACATAGAAGTTCTCGGACCACAAACCTATCTGGAAGGTCCTCCTTGGCGCCCTTGTGCTTGAACCTCACCACATTCCTCCTTTTAAAGGCCTGGCCTGTATAGCTAGCGCCAGAGGTAAAAGATGGAACGCCGCGGCTCCAGGCATTTCTGGGAGGAGGCTGGCGGGTCTCACTGTCCCGACTTATAGGGCGAGTGTCTGCTCTAGAGGGGTCTGTCACAACCTCTATGTCATCATCAGATAAACCTACATCATACACAAGCCGTGCGTTCCCTCCAACCACCAACCCTTCAGGTACATTCCCACTCTCCCCAGTCTGTGCCCCAGCAGTACAGCTCTGCTGTGTCAGCGCATCACCCTGACACATGGATGAACGTCCACTGTCCTGCTGAGCATCCTGGGACTTGTGGTGCCTGTGCTGGTATCTGACTTCCATGCCCCTGTTCAGACACTGCTGCAAATTTTAGCTGTTTTTCTTTATCCTCTTTCTGTGCTACCCCTTCTAGAAATGAGAACCTTGCAGGTTGCAGCACTGGTCTGGTCCCTGGTCGGGGATCGTCTGGGAAAATATCTGACCCCGAGTCTGCGTCAGAGAATCTAAACTCTGGATCAAAGTTCTGTCTGTCGGTCATAGTAGAAAACCGTTCCTTGTTTTTATAGGACTCTGCGAGTGGCCCCATCCTCTCCAGGACACAGTCCATCTCCCCCACCACTTGTGCGAGTTGCATCCCCAGTGAGTAAAGCTGAGCAGCATATACGGCTTCATTCTTAGGATTGGCGTTCTTCAGTTTATAAATGCAGTCAATTTGTATTTGCAGCATTTGTTTTTGGCTCTGTAACTCTCCCATCCTTCTCACCAGAGCAGGGATTTCCTCCGCCAGTTGCAGCTCGGGCGCACGCTCTGTCTCTTTAGACTGTGGGCTTTGCTTGTGCAGGGTCTCAGGCTGTCTGAATGCCGCTGACCCCTCCAGATTAGCCGTCCCAGCGCCACTGGTCTCACCCCCTGCTGGATCACACTCTCCAAGGCTTGTAACAGTTGTAGAAACACCTTGAGTATTTCTTGCAGGTTTTGCCTCCACAGACTTTTCAATGTTTTTACTGCTGCTAGACCTTGTGCGGCCTGAGCACGCCATGCTGGTCACCCATTCACTCTGCTGCAGATTCTCCTGCAATGTCAGTCTCTCCAGGGATGTTCTCCGCTGTCTGGATGCTGGAGGGGTGAGCTGCAACCCAGGTGCCTGTAATGTGCTCTGCCCCACCAGTGCTTCACTCTCACAAGTACTTCTTACTGCTGCAACATTTGCTTTACTCACTTTACATTCTCCATCTTCCTTCCTTGTGCTGCTGTTACTTCCATTCTGAGTATTCCACTGCTCAACATTCACTTTGGGATTTGTATCCACATTAGAAAGAGCCTCGGAGTTTTCTCCCAGTAGAGGCCTGGAAGCCTGGGCCTTGCGTGGGGAGAGTCCCCGCCCGGGGTGGCCCCGCCCTGGGCTATCTCCAGACCCGAGGAGAGCTACAGACACACAACCTCATAGCAAGGAGGAAGTATTATAGTAGTTATATTCTTGTATATAGGGGGCAGTATTATAGTAGTTATATTCTTGTATATAGGAGCAGTATTATAGTAGTTATATTCTTGTATACAGGGGGCAGTATTATAGTAGTTATATTCTTGTATATAGGGGCAGTATTATAGTAGTTATATTCTTGTAAATAGGAGCAGTATTATAGTAGTTATATTCTTGTATATAGGGGCAGTATTATAGTTGTTCTATTGTATATATGTGGCAGTATTATAGTAGTTATATTCTTGTATATAGGGGCAGTATTATAGTAGTTATATTCTTGTATATAGGGGGCAGTATTATAGTAGTTATATTCTTGTATATAGGGGGCAGTATTATAGTAGTTATATTCTTGTATATAGGGGGCAGTATTATAGTAGTTATATTATTGTATATAGGAAGCAGTATTATAGTAGTTATATTCTTGTATATAGGGGCAGTATTATAGTAGTAATACTCTTGTACATAGGAGCAGTATTATAGTAGTTATATTCTTGTATATAGGGGCAGTATTATAGTTGTTCTATTGTATATATGTGGCAGTATTATAGTAGTTATATTCTTGTATATAGGGGCAGTATTATAGTAGTTATATTCTTGTATATAGGGGGCAGTATTATAGTAGTTATATTCTTGTATATAGGGGGCAGTATTATAGTAGTTATATTCTTGTATATAGGCGGCAGTATTATAGTAGTTATATTCTTGTATATATGAGCAGTATTATAGTAGTTATATTTTTGTATATAGGGAGCAGTATTATAGTAGTTATATTCTTGTATATAGGAGCAATATAATAGTAGTTATATTCCTGTACATAGGGGGCAGTATTATAGTAGTTATATTCTTGAATATAGGAGGCAGTATTATAGTAGTTATATTTTTGTATATAGGAGCAGTATTATAGTAGTTATTTTCTTGTATATAGAGGCAGTATTATAGTAGATATATTCTTGTATATAGGAGCAGTATTATAGTAGTTATATTCTTGTATATAGGGGCAGTATTATAGTAGTTATATTCTTGTATATAGGGGCAGTATTACAGTAGTTATATTCTTGTATATAGGAGGCAGTATTATAGTAGTTATATTCTTGTATATAGGGGCTGTATTATAGTAGTTATATTCTTGTATATAGGAGGCAGTACTATAGTAGTTATATTCTTGTATATAGGGGCAGTATTATAGTAGTTATATTCTTGTATATAGGGGCATTATTATAGTAGTTATATTCTTGTACATAGGAGCAGTACTATAGTAGTTATATTCTTGTACATAGGAGCAGTACTATAGTAGTTATATTCTTGTACATAGGAGCAGTACTATAGTAGTTATATTCTTGTATATAGGGGCAGTATTATAGTAGTTATATTCTTGTATATAGGGGCGGTATTATAGTAGTAATATTCTTGTATATAGGAGCAGTATTATAGTAGTTATATTCTTGTACATAGGAGGCAGTATTATAGTAGGTTTATTCTTGTATATAGGGGCAGTATTTTAGTAGTTATATTCTTGTATATAGGGAGCAGTATTATAGTAGTTATATTCCTGTATATAGGGGCAGTATTTTAGTAGTTATATTCTTGTATATAGGGAGCAGTATTATAGTAGTTATATTCTTGTATATAGGAGCAGTATTATAGTAGTTATATTCTTGTATATAGGTGGCAGTATTAGGCTATGTTCACACGGAGTATTTTGCAGGCAGAATTTCTGCCTCAAAATCCAGTTTGGAAGTTTGAGGCAGATTTTCCTCTCCCTGCACTCCGATTTTCACAGCGTTTTTCGCCCGCGCCCATTGTGCGCTGCGGGCATAAAACGCCGCAAAATAAGCTTTCTCTGCCTCCCATTGAAGTCAATGGGAGGTCAGAGGTGAAAACGCCCGAAGATAGGGCATGTCGCTTCTTTCTCCCGCGAGCCGATTTTACCGCCCCCGCCTCCCATTGAAATCGACAGGAGGCATTTTCGGGCCGTTTTTGATTAGCTTTTTGGCGCGGTTTCCGCGTAAAAAAACTCCTCAAAATACTTTGTGTGAACATAGCCATATAGTAGTTATATTCTTGTATATAGGAGCAGTATTATTGTAGTTATATTCTTGTATATTGGGGACAGTATTATAGTAGTTATATTCTTGTATATAGGGGGCAGTATTATAGTAGTTATAGTCTTGTATATAGAGGGCAGTATTATAGTAGTTCTATTCTTGTATATAGGGGCAGTTTTATAGTAGTTATATTCTTGTAAATAGGAGCAGTATTATAGTAGTTATATTCTTGTATATAGGGGGCAGTATTATTGTAGTTATATTCTTGTACATAGGGGCAGTATTATAGTAGTTATATTCTTGTATATAGGGGGCAGTATTATAGTAGTTATATTCTTGTATATAGGGGCAGTATTATAGTAGTTATATTCTTGTATATAGGAGCAGTATTATAGTAGTTATATTCTTGTATACAGGGGGCAGTATTATAGTAGTTATATTCTTGTATATAGGGGCAGTATTATAGTAGTTATATTCTTGTAAATAGGAGCAGTATTATAGTAGTTATATTCTTGTATATAGGGGCAGTATTATAGTTGTTCTATTGTATATATGTGGCAGTATTATAGTAGTTATATTCTTGTATATAGGGGCAGTATTATAGTAGTTATATTCTTGTATATAGGGGCAGTATTATAGTAGTTATATTCTTGTATATAGGGGGCAGTATTATAGTAGTTATATTCTTGTATATAGGGGGCAGTATTATAGTAGTTATATTATTGTATATAGGAAGCAGTATTATAGTAGTTATATTCTTGTATATAGGGGCAGTATTATAGTAGTAATACTCTTGTACATAGGAGCAGTATTATAGTAGTTATATTCTTGTATATAGGGGCAGTATTATAGTTGTTCTATTGTATATATGTGGCAGTATTATAGTAGTTATATTCTTGTATATAGGGGCAGTATTATAGTAGTTATATTCTTGTATATAGGGGGCAGTATTATAGTAGTTATATTCTTGTATATAGGGGCAGTATTATAGTAGTTATATTCTTGTATATAGGCGGCAGTATTATAGTAGTTATATTCTTGTATATATGAGCAGTATTATAGTAGTTATATTTTTGTATATAGGGAGCAGTATTATAGTAGTTATATTCTTGTATATAAGAGCAATATAATAGTAGTTATATTCCTGTACATAGGGGGCAGTATTATAGTAGTTATATTCTTGAATATAGGAGGCAGTATTATAGTAGTTATATTTTTGTATATAGGAGCAGTATTATAGTAGTTATTTTCTTGTATATAGAGGCAGTATTATAGTAGATATATTCTTGTATATAGGAGCAGTATTATAGTAGTTATATTCTTGTATATAGGGGCAGTATTATAGTAGTTATATTCTTGTATATAGGGGCAGTATTACAGTAGTTATATTCTTGTATATAGGAGGCAGTATTATAGTAGTTATATTCTTGTATATAGGGGCTGTATTATAGTAGTTATATTCTTGTATATAGGAGGCAGTACTATAGTAGTTATATTCTTGTATATAGGGGCAGTATTATAGTAGTTATATTCTTGTATATAGGGGCATTATTATAGTAGTTATATTCTTGTACATAGGAGCAGTACTATAGTAGTTATATTCTTGTACATAGGAGCAGTACTATAGTAGTTATATTCTTGTACATAGGAGCAGTACTATAGTAGTTATATTCTTGTATATAGGGGCAGTATTATAGTAGTTATATTCTTGTATATAGGGGCGGTATTATAGTAGTAATATTCTTGTATATAGGAGCAGTATTATAGTAGTTATATTCTTGTACATAGGAGGCAGTATTATAGTAGGTTTATTCTTGTATATAGGGGCAGTATTTTAGTAGTTATATTCTTGTATATAGGGAGCAGTATTATAGTAGTTATATTCCTGTATATAGGGGCAGTATTTTAGTAGTTATATTCTTGTATATAGGGAGCAGTATTATAGTAGTTATATTCTTGTATATAGGAGCAGTATTATAGTAGTTATATTCTTGTATATAGGAGCAGTATTATAGTAGTTATATTCTTGTATATAGGTGGCAGTATTAGGCTATGTTCACACGGAGTATTTTGCAGGCAGAATTTCTGCCTCAAAATCCAGTTTGGAAGTTTGAGGCAGATTTTCCTCTCCCTGCACTCCGATTTTCGCAGCGTTTTTCGCCCGCGCCCATTGTGCGCTGCGGGCATAAAACGCCGCAAAATAAGCTTTCTCTGCCTCCCATTGAAGTCAATGGGAGGTCAGAGGTGAAAACGCCCGAAGATAGGGCATGTCGCTTCTTTCTCCCGCGAGCCGATTTTACTGCTCGCGGGAGAAAACCGCCCCCGCCTCCCATTGAAATCGACAGGAGGCATTTTCGGGCCGTTTTTGATTAGCTTTTTGGCGCGGTTTCCGCGTAAAAAAACTCCTCAAAATACTTTGTGTGAACATAGCCTTATAGTAGTTATATTCTTGTATATAGGAGCAGTATTATTGTAGTTATATTCTTGTATATTGGGGACAGTATTATAGTAGTTATATTCTTGTATATAGGGGGCAGTATTATAGTAGTTATAGTCTTGTATATAGAGGGCAGTATTATAGTAGTTATATTCTTGTATATAGGGGCAGTTTTATAGTAGTTATATTCTTGTAAATAGGAGCAGTATTATAGTAGTTATATTCTTGTATATAGGGGGCAGTATTATTGTAGTTATATTCTTGTACATAGGGGCAGTATTATAGTAGTTATATTCTTGTATATAGGGGGCAGTATTATAGTAGTTATATTCTTGTATATAGGGGCAGTATTATAGTAGTTATATTCTAATATATAGGGGGCAGTATTATAGTAGTTATATTCTTGTATATAGAGGGCAGTATTATAGTAGTTATATTCTTGTATATAGGGGGCAGTATTATAGTAGTTATATTCTTTTACTTAGGGGCAGTATTATAGTAGTTATATTCTTGTATATAGGGGGCAGTATTATAGTAGTTATATTCTTGTATATATGGGCAGTATTATAGTAGTTATAGTCTTGAATATAGGGGGCAGTATTATAGTAGTTATATTCTTGTATATAGGGGGTAGTATTATAGTAGTTATATTCTTGTATATAGGGGCAGTAGTATAGTAGTTATATTCTTGTATATAGGAGCAGTATTATAGTAGTTATATTCTTGTATATAGGGGCAGTTTTATAGTAGTTATATTCTTGTATATAGGAGCAGTATTATAGTAGTTATATTCTTGTATATAGGGGGCAGTATTATTGTAGTTATATTCTAGTATATAGGGGGCAGTATTATAGTAGTTATATTCTTGTATATAGAGGGCAGTATTATAGTAGTTATGTTCTTGTACATAGGGGGCAGTATTATAGTAGTTATATTCTTGTATATAGGGGGCAGTATTATAGTAGTTATATTCTTGTATATAGGGGGCAGTATTATAGTAGTTATGTTCTTGTATATAGGAGCAGTTTTATAGTAGTTATATTCTTGTATATAGGAGCAGTATTATAGTAGTTATATTCTTGTATATAGGGGGCAGTATTATTGTAGTTATATTCTAGTATATAGGGGGCAGTATTATAGTAGTTATATTCTTGTATATAGAGGGCAGTATTATAGTAGTTATGTTCTTGTACATAGGGGGCAGTATTATAGTAGTTATATTCTTGTATATAGGTGGCAGTATTATAGTAGTTATATTCTTGTACATAGGGGCAGTATTATAGTAGTTATATTCTTGTATATAGGGGGCAGTATTATAGTAGTTATATTCTTGTATATATGGGCAGTATTATAGTAGTTATATTCTTGTATATAGGGGGTAGTATTATAGTAGTTATATTCTTGTATATAGGGGCAGTAGTATAGTAGTTATATTCTTGTATATAGGAGCAGTATTATAGTAGTTATATTCTTGTACATAGCGGGCAGTATTATAGTAGTTATATTCTTGTATATAGGGGGTAGTATTATAGTAGTTATATTCTTGTATATAGGGGCAGTATTAGGGCGGGTTCACACATAGCGGAATTTCACTTAAATTCCGCTGCGGACACTCCGCAGCGTTAATCCGCAGCGGAGCCGTTTCTCCATTGACTTTCACTTTAATTTAGCAGTGTTCGTTTACACGATGCGTACAATTCCGCTGCGGAGCATAGGCTGCGGAGCGGAATTTGGTGTCCGCAGCATGCTCTGTCTGTTGCGGAGCAGTGGCGGACTCATGGCGGAATTTCTCCATTGACTTCAATGGAGATTCAAAGTTCCGCCATGAAGTCCGCAGCTGTCATGCACATGTCATGTGTGCTGCGGATGCGTCTTGCTTTTTTAACTTGACATTTCTTCATTCTGGCTGGACCTATGTATTTCTAGGTCTACAGCCAGACTGAGGAAGTCAATGGGGCTCCCGTAATGACGGGAGCGTTGCTAGGAGACGTCTGTAAATAGTCACTGTCCAGGGTGCTGAAAGAGTTACGCGATCGGCAGTAACTGTTTCTGCACCCGGGACAGTGACTACCGATCTCAATATACATGTATCTGTAAAAAAACATATAAGTTCATACTTACCGAGAACTCCCTGCGTCTGTCTCCAGTCCGGCCTCCCAGGATGACGTTTCAGTGTAAGTGACGGCTGCAGCCAATCACAGGCCAAGCACAGGCTGCAGCGGTCACATGGACTGGAGCGTCATCCAGGGAGGTCGGGCCGGATGCCGAAAGAGGGACGCGTCACCAAGACAACGGGCGGTAAGTATGAATTTCTTTGACTTTCACTAGGGAAAGTGCTGTCCCTTCTCTCTATCCTGCACTGAATAGGGAGAAGAGAAGCACTTTTCCTGCAGTCCGCAGCGGCCAGTCCGCATCAATTTTCTGCACATTTTGTGCAGATCCGCTGCAGAATCTGCAACGCAGATTCTGTGCGGCATTGATGCGGACAGTTGCGGAGGAATTCCGCCATGTGTGGTCATGCCCTTATAGTAGTTATATTCCTGTATATAGGAGCAGTATTATAGTAGTTATATTCTTGTATATAGGGGGCAGTATTATAGTAGTTATATTCTTGTATATAGGGGGCAGTATTATAGTAGTTATAGTCTTGTATATAGGGGGCAGTATTATAGTAGTTATATTCCTGTATATAGGAGCAGTATTATAGTAGTTATATTCTTGTATATAGGGGGCAGTATTATAGTAGTTATATTCTTGTATATAGGGGGCAGTATTATAGTAGTTATGTTCTTGTACATAGGGGGCAGTATTATAGTAGTTATATTCTTGTACATAGGGGGCAGTATTATAGTAGTTATGTTCTTGTACATAGGGGGCAGTATTATAGTAGTTATATTCTTGTATATAGGAGCAGTATTATAATAGTTATATTCTTGTATATAGGGGCAGTATTATAGTAGTTATATTCTTGTATATAGGGGGTAGTATTATAGTAGTTATATTCTTGTATATAGGGGGTAGTATTATAGTAGTTATATTCTTGTATATAGGGGCAGTATTATAGTAGTTATATTCTTGTACATAGGGGCAGTATTATAGTAGTTATATTCTTGTATATAGGGGGCAGTATTATAGCAGTTATATTCTTGTATGTAGGGGGCAGTATTATAGTAGTTATATTCCTGTACATAGGGGGCAGTATTATAGTAGTTTTATTCTTGTATATAGGGGGTAGTATTATAGTAGTTATATTCTTGTATATAGGGGCAGTATTATAGTAGTTATATTCTTGTACATCTGGGAAGCTGGATCATGTGACATGTTTGCGGAGTGGCGAAAGTAGCATCTACAACAAAGAAAGCATTTTGCCTTAACTATTTGTAACTTATTGATATAAATATTGCTTTTTAAAGCTCGGATAGCCCCTTTAATGCAGAAACATTTTATGATTATTATGGGTAATATTTTAGACATGACACAAACACTTTTAATCATTAAGAGTTAAATTAAAAAGATAATATTGTATTTTCAAGTGTATAACAGAGCTGCTGTACGACTTGGCATCAATGACGCTTATTGCTGTTGGTGATTAATTCTGCTGCTGTTCTGCTGCGAGGGTGACTCATCTGACGTAATCATAAATCATCCGGGAAGGGGGGCACATTGGTAACTTCACTCAGACATAGGATGATCTTGTGACGAGGTCGTTACATCTACGTCCGTCTTTGACATCTCACCTCCTCAAATAGAATACAATAATCTACCTGCTACATTGTAAAATAATGCAAAGGTGTCGTATACGAGGGCACTGAACCTAGGATGCCCAAACTGGCATGATTCTACCAGAGTAAGATTACACTATTTTTGGCTACGTGAGGATGATATTTATCAGGCGCCATATTGAAGAGATGAACGCTGCATTTTTGAGCTAGCATGTTTTATGAAAAATCAATCTAAGAGAGTCATGAGCTTAGAGAGAGTGCCCAGCATGACAGGGAATTGACTCCAATCCCTTTAAAAAAGTGAAATCTGTCACCTAGGTGGGTAATCACAGAGTCATCAGCTTCAAGGGGAAATTGCCGGGGAATATAGCTGCTTGACGGTACCAGACGGCGGTACGTACAAATTATGCGCAGCACTTTTCTTTCATCTCGGAAATATTATTGCATTTTTACAAAGCATCAGTGATCTCCAGCCGATGTCATTGAACACACGCAAGGAGAAGGAGAAAAGGAAAGTCAGGTGGTGGTCCGGTGTGTGGCTGCAGGTGTATGGTGCACTGTATATAACATGGCGGGCTAAATTGTAAAATGTACGTAACATATCACGTAATATTTGTCATTGGTAGAAGTTCATGTGTCTGCTACATACAATTTTTGGGATCTTGTATCAGGCAAAGTACGAGGACATGGCAACAAATCCCTTTTTATAGATGTAACGTCTTGTGCCATATTTTCCCCCAAATGTTGACAGCCTTATAATAGTAATATAATAGTACATTGTGGGTGACACTGTTATGTGGACATTGTGGGTGACACTGTTATGTGGACATTGTGGGTGACACTGTTATGTGGACATTGTGGGAGACACTGTTATGTGGACATTGTGGGTGACGCTGTTATGTGGACATTGTGGGTGACACTGTTATGTGGACATTGTGGGTGACACAGTTATGTGGACATTGTGGGTGACACTGTTATGTGGACATTGTGGGTGACACTGTTATGTGGACATTGTGGGTGACACTGTTATGTGGACATTGTGGGTGACACTGTTATGTGGACATTGTGGGAGACACTGTTATGTGGACATTGTGGGTGACACTGTTATGTGGACATTGTGGGTGACACTGTTATGTGGACATTGTGGGTGACACTGTTATGTGGACATTGTGGGAGACACTGTTATGTGGACATTGTGGGTGACGCTGTTATGTGGACATTGTGGGTGACACTGTTATGTGGACATTGTGGGTGACACAGTTATGTGGACATTGTGGGTGACGCTGTTATGTGGACATTGTGGGTGACACTGTTATGTGGACATTGTGGGTGACACAGTTATGTGCACATTGTGGGTGACAGTTATGTGGACATTGTGGGTGACACTGTTATGTGGACATTGTGGGTGACACAGTTATGTGGACATTGTGGGTGACACTGTTATGTGGACATTGTGGGTGACACTGTTATGTGGACATTGTGGGTGACACTGTTATGTGGACATTGTGGGTGACACTGTTATGTGGACATTGTGGGTGACGCTGTTATGTGGACATTGTGGGTGACGCTGTTACGTGGACATTGTGGGTGACGCTGTTACGTGGACATTGTGGGTGACACAGTTATGTGGACATTGTGGGTGACACAGTTATGTGGACATTGTGGGTGACACTGTTATGTGGACATTGTGGGTGACACTGTTATGTGGACATTGTGGGTGACACTGTTATGTGGACATTGTGGGTGACACTGTTATGTGGACATTGTGGGTGACACTGTTATGTGGACATTGTGGGTGACACTGTTATGTGGACATTGTGGGTGACACTGTTATGTGGACATTGTGGGTGACACTGTTATGTGGACATTGTGGGTGACACAGTTATGAGGGCATTTTGTCTAACACCGTTATGTGGACATAGTGGATTACACAGTTATAAGGGTATTTCTGCTGGCTCTATTATGTGGGAATTGTGGCTGACACCGTAATGTGGACATAGTGGTCTATACTGTTTTAAGAGTTTTTTGGCTGACACTGTCATGAGAGCATTGTGGCTGGCACTGTTATTAGGACATTGTTTCTGGCACTGTCATGAGGGTATTGTGGCTGACACTGTTATGAGGGTATTGTGGCTAGCACTGTCATGAGGGTATTGTGGCTAACACTGTTATGAGGGTATTGTGGCTAGCACTGTCATGAGGGTATTGTGCCTGGCACTGTCATGAGGGTATTGTGGCTGGCACTGTCATGAGGGTATTGTGGCTAGCACTGTCATGAGGGTATTGTGGCTAGCACTGTCATGAGGGTATTGTGGCTAGCACTGTCATGAGGGTATTGTGGCTAGCACTGTCATGAGGGTATTGTGCTTGGCAGTGTCATGAGGGCATTGTGGCTAGCAGTGTCATGAGGGTATTGTGGCTAGCACTGTCATGGGGGTATCGTGGCTAGCACTGTCATGGGGGCATTGTGGCTGGCTCTGTTATGTGGGTATTGTGGCTAGCACTATTATGAGGGCATTGTGTCTAGCAGTGTTACGAGGACATTGTGGCTGGCAGTCTTATGAGGACATTGTGTCTGGCACTGTTATGCGGGCAATGTGGCTTCCACTGTGATATGTGTTCTATATTAATAATTTCCTATTTAATAACCTGAAAAATCTGGTCACAATAGTAAAATTTAAAAGCTGCGCTCCTCATTGCAGGGACGGACACAGACAACAAAAGGCCCCTGTGCCAAACAGCGTATGGGACCCATCTGCTTCCCAACTGCTAATTTGATAAGAGAGGGGTGCTAGTCATAGAACACCCCTTCATTACCTCACCGGTATGCCTATCCCCTACTCATTGTACACCGTGGATGGATATCATTAGCATAGTCCCTTCTATGCCATCTAATAAGCAGGAGGGAGCACTATCATTTTAAAGTGGGCCCCTATACAGGTGGCACATATGGAATATCTGCCCCTGTCTCAGTGCATGGCGCAAATATCATTATCATCAATGGTACAACCAATTATGGTCAAAGTCTAATGACAGTAAAAAAGTACAATCAATAAAGCTTTATCTACCCTACATATTCCCCCATGCTGGGCCCTAAGAAATGCAAGTTAGGACAAGATAGTGGGTTCATTATTCTATTACAGTGGGATCCCACTGGCATCATATGGGCATGCAGTTGTGTGACTACCACTGTAGCAGCCACGGCGGCTGCTACAGGGCCCGCGGCATGAGGGGGCCCGTGCCGACCTGCTGACACGGCCATGGGGGGGCTCCACTAGCAGCCGCTATGGCTGCTACAGCGGTAGTGACGCCACTGAACACTATGGCAGACCAGGAAGGTATCACCCAACTCTGCCATTAAAGGGGTTGGCCCACAAAACACATGTATCCCCTATCCACAGGATAGGGTATAAATGCGTGATCGCTGGGGGTCCGACCGCCGGGACCCCCAGCGATAAGGAGAATGGGGGACCGAAAGCACCCCGAAGTTCTCCATGAGAAACCTTGGACTTCCGGGGTCTGTGTTGGCAGCTCCATAGAAATGAATGGAGCACTGGTCGCGCTTGTGCCCATGCGTGGACGGCGCTCCTTTCATTTTTATTGAGCTGCCGGACAGAGATCCCGGAAGTCCAAAGTTTTCATGGAGCACTTCGGGGGACTTTCGGTCCCCCGTTCTCCTTATCGCTGGGGGTCCCGGCGGTCGGACCCCCAGCTATCACACATGTATATACCATCCTATGGATAGGGGATACATGTATTTTGTGCGACAACCCATAGGCTACAGACCGTTTTTTTTTTGTGGGGGTTGTGGCTGTATGGCCTTATCTACAGGGGGGGGCTGTATGGCGTTATCTACAGGGGGCAGCTGTATGGCGTTATCTACAGGGGGGCTGTATGGCGTTATCTACAGGGGGATGTTTGGCGTTATCTACAGAGGGGGCTTTATGGCGTTATCTACAGTGGGCTGTATGGCACTATCTACAGGGGGGGCTGTATGGCGCTATCTACAGGGGGGCTGTATGGTGTTATCTACAGAGGGGGCTTTATGGCGTTATCTACAGTGGGCTGTATGGCACTATCTACAGGGGGGGCTGTATGGCGTTATCTACAGGGGGGCTGTATGGCATTATCTACAGGGGGCTGTATGGCATTCTCTACAGGGGGGGCTGTATGGAGCTATCTACATGGAGGGGGCTGTATGGCGTTATCGACAGGAGGGGCTGTATGGCGCTATCTACAGGGGGGTGGCTGTATGGAGTGATGTACTGGGGGGCTGTATGGCATTATCTACAGGAGGGGCTGTATGGAGCTATCTACATGGAGGGGGCTGTATGGCGTTATCGACAGGAGGGGCTGTATGGCGCTATCTACAGGGGGGTGGCTGTATGGAGTGATGTACTGGGGGGCTGTATGGCGTTATCTAAGGGAGGGCTGTATGGCGTTATCTACAGTGGGGCTGTGTGGCGCTATCTACAGGAGGGGTGGCTGTATGGAGTTATGTACTGGGGGACCATATGGCATTATCTACAGGAGGGGCTGTATGGCACTATCTACAGGGGGGCTGTATGGCGTTATCTACAGGGTGGTGGCTGTATGCAGTTATCTACAGGGGGGCTGTATGGCGTTTACAGGGGGTGGCTGCATGGCGTTATCTACAGGAGGGCTGTATGGCACTATCTACAGGGTGGGCTGTATGGTGTTATCTACAGGGGGTGGCTGTATGGCGTTATCTACAGGGGGGCTGTATGGCGTTATATACAGGAGGGCCGTATGGCACTATCTACAGGGGGGGGGGGGGCTGTATGGCTTTATCTACAGGGGGGGCTGTTTGACATTATCTACAGGGGGCCGGTATGGCACTATCTACAGGGGAGGCTGTATGGCGTTATGTACAGGGGGGCTGTATGGCACTATCTACAGGGGGGCTGTATGTGGCGCTATCTACAGGGGGGCTGTATGGCATTATCTACAGGGGGCTGTATGGAGCTATCTACAGGGGGGCTCTATGGCGTTATCTAATGGGGCTGTATGGCGTTATCTACAGGGGGGCTGTATGGCACTATCTACAGGGAGGCTGTATGGCGCTATCTACAGGGGGGGTGGCTGTATGGCGTTATGTACAGGGGGGCTGTATGGCGTTATCTAAGGGGGGCTGTATGGTGTTATCTACAGGGGGGCTGTATGGCACTATCTACAGGGGGGCGGCTGTATGGTGTTATATACAGGGGGTTGCTGTATGGCGTTATCTACAGGGGGGCTTTATGGCATTATCTACAGGGGGTGGCTGTATGGCATTATCTGCAGGGGGCTGTATAGCACTATCTACAGGGGGGCGTATGGCGCTATCTACGGGGGGCTGTATGGCGCTATGTAGAGGGGGGTGTATGGCGCTATCTACAGGGGGCTGCGTGTGGCGCTATCTACGGGGGGCTGTATGGCGCTATCTACAGGGGGTTGCGTGTGGCGCTATCTACAGGGGGGGGGCTGCGTGTGGCGCTATCTACAGGGGGCTGTATGGCGCTATCTACAGGGGGCTGTATGGCGCTATCTACAAGGGGGCTGTATGGCGTTATCTACAGGGGGCTGTGTGTGGCGCTATTTACAGGGGGCTGTGTGTGGAGCTATTTACAGGGTGCTGCATGTGGCTTTATCTACAGGGGGGGGTGTGGCGCTATCTACAGGGGGCTGTATGTGGCGCTATCTGCAGGGGGCGCTATGTGGTAGTATCTACAGGTAGGCACTTTATACATGGGGGGAGGGTTGTGTGGCACCCAGGGGAGGGTGGCCCTGTTAAAAGTTTGCTATGGGGCCCAGTCTTCCCTAATTACTCCCCTGTGGGCATGGTTGGCCTCTATGTTGCTTTTACATTATGTAATGGTAGTGGTTACTTGTATATAGGCTGGATAAAGACCAACCAAACCTTCTGCAGCTGATTGTGGGAAAAAGAGTGACTGATCGCTCTCCAGTCATGTCCTGTTATGCCATATTACTGTGTAGGGAGATCACTGCATGTAACAATGAGCATCGCTAAGATTATTCACCCAATCGAGCAGCTGATACATACACAGAGAGACCTATAGAGCGATGGGTCCATGGACATACATGGACCCAAGCAACATCATTGTTCTCCTCAAGCTCCAGAATGAAGAAACACTCAAGAGCTGGAACAGAATGAACATTAGGAAGTTTTCGATCATCATGATTGATGTCTATTAAAATGCATTTACACAAAACCTTATTATAAGAGTCCAGAGGAAGGCTCAAGAACTCGTACTTCCAGGTCATTGTTTGATTTGAGAGGGAAATGCCCTTTAAGACTTTCTCGGCTTATCTGAATGACTTGGAATCTCATCTATCCGCCTCCTTGTTTTCCTTGGCCTCACATTTCATTACTTTATTGCAGCAGAAATTCCATTATTAGCCAAGAACCCTGTTCAAATTATTATGCATTTATTTCTTCAGCCAGTGATTTTCTTGGCAAAGTTTTAAGCTTACGAGTTCCAGTCATTTTTTTCCTGAAATGTCTCTAAATAGACACTGAATGTTCAGCACTGAGAGAGGTCAGCGCTCTCCTTCTCATAGACCTGCTCTATTTTTGACATAGATGGATAGTCCTTCCACTTTCCCACCGCAGGCTGCTTTTAATGGGTCTGGTACCCATAAAACAAAATCAAGTCCTTAACAAGTGTCATCTCTAATTATCCCAGAATTCCATCTTCTTCCAAGAACACGTACCTTTTGTGATTTTGTCCTTGTTCTCTATTCTTACATTAGCGTTTGCTATCTGATCCATCTTGTAGGTTCTGGTCACACACAGTGTTTTTGGGGATACAGCGGTCCTGAAGACGGGGGCTTCCCCGCACCACATTTGTGACAGGTGACTCATGGGAAGATGCTGAACAAGCAGCATGAAAGCAGGAGCTCCGTACAGGGCAGAAAACCTGCCCACCAGTCATTACCTTCTACATAGTCGGCGGGACCCTGCAGAGTAGTTAGTGCTTCCCTACCCCACCTCCAGCCTCCCTCACATGTCTTTCCTGACCACTATTGTAGCATATGTGAAATTATAGGTTTTTTTGGTTTTCTCATGTTTTTTGCTGTGATTTTTGTAATCTTTACAAAACTGCACCACTTGTTCCGCATTAACAGAAACTGCATCAAAAAAGTGCTATATTCACACGTGATTCAAAAAAATCATTGCGAAAAACGAAATTTGCGCTACATCTCCATCATGATGCTGCTGCTTATAGCTGCTCTCTGTTTACCACTGCCATCTGGGACTGTCAGATTCCCCATGTGTAAAGATATGCCATGGAATATTACCAGGATGCCCAATAACTTTTTGTGTCTGAATTTAGGGGTCTGGCGTCTGCATTAGTTTGTGGGTCTAGTCTAGGTCTAAATTTGGATGGAAAAGAAAAGCAAAGAAAACGATTTCCATCAGTGAAGACGTCACCTGTAAGTCAATGGATTCATAAAGGAGCTGTCATCTCTCCTGACTTGTCTTTTATAGGAATTATTGCCCAAGAGATAACAATTCTGGAGCATACTTCTAACTCTATCTGGGACGTTCCTCAGTTATTCCTCTTTGAAATGTATGAATAAGCACTGACCTACTTTCTAAAGCAACTAATTCATTTTAACTATTAAGCTACAGCTGCAGTACAAAGCTATAGTTAAAATCAATCAGTAGCGCTACAAAAATTCAATGTGCAGCCCGGGTCTAATGGATAAGTAAGTGTTATTATTCCTCTTGACAATAGGATGTGTCCCTATGCGGTGTGGCACTGTCAGCGATTATTGGACTTTGTCAGACTATGTAGGAACGTATCACTTTGACAAGTTGTCAATTTGTTCTTACATTTCCAGGATGAATAACAGAGGAAAGGCACAGTGCAGGTTTCTTAGAAATACTGCTCCAGTAATGTTATCGGTAATACAAATATTTACTAAAAAATACATGTCAGGAGAGGTGATGGTCCTCTTTATTTGTTATGTGTTCTGCCCGTTACTGCGTCTTATAAGTGCTGTATTCTTTTGTATGGTCTGCAGCAAACAGATGCTTAGTCTAATCTCCTTGGCCCCTCTATATATATATATATCAGTTGGTAGCAAACAAGGGGCGAGAAATAGGCCCAAGGGTTATGGAAAGGGTGAGAAGGGGGTACTGTCTCCCCAGGAGCAGCGTGCTGGCAGCTCAAGAGCTGGACTGCTGCTTCACACGTCGTCCTCCCAAATTATTCATAGGGACATGGAAGGGGGAAAGGTAAGAAGATGGATGGAATACATGGAGATCTGTCTATAGACCGATATACAAGACCATTGCCCCCTGGTCTGTTTGGCAGGACTTCATGGCCAAATGGTCAGAAGCAAGTGTAGTAGTTTAGGAGGGCCCGTGTAGTAGTTTAGGAGGGCCCGTGTAGTAGTTTAGGTCGGCCCTTACTCATTCTGGTGAGGTCTTGTTATGGACCACATCATTGTGCACATTTTTGTGTGGCATGCCGCACTCTTTCGTAGCACTTGGATGAGAGAATAAACATCAGGCTATAGATGAAAAAGTTCTGTTCTTATCAGTGGTCCATAGGCCATTGTGCGTAATGGATATACACACGGTTGTAGGCAGGACTGGCCTTAGGTTGGGTGGCGACCTGTGCGAGACTCTTTATGTTTGCCCTTCAAGCACTTATAGGGTGCATTCACATGCAGCGTTTTTGTTCCAAGGACACACATATACAGGCACACTGTATGTATGTATGTATATATACTTTTTTTTTTTTTTTTCAGTAGGCACTTACCTTCCTCATCTCTGCACAGGCTCACAGGCTTCTTGCAAGGGCAGGGCTGTGGGCGGAGCTTCCCTCCTCACCGGTTCCTGTGGATAGGAGCAGAGGACATAGGAAAAGTAGGAAACTATTCTCCTTCACTAAAGTTGACGATCCACTCTTGGGCTTTAGCTCGCAGGGAGCAAGAGGAGAAGCATTGTCAGCTATGCAGAGCCCCCTTTATGGTGGGAGGGTGCAGCGCCCTGTACAGCTGCAAAGGTCGCACACCCCTAAGTCCTTCCCTGGTTGTAGGTTGCTAGGTGAATGCCAGGGTCTAAAAGGCACCTCCTGTAGGTATCCTTTGACCACAGTATCAAAGTTAGAAGTGGGGTAATTTGAATACCTGAGCTACAGAAGTGTCCGAGGAGAGGTGAGCCTGGGGTGCCTGAAATCACTGGGGTTGGAATCCCACTAATTGGAGGCATATTTGCATTTTCATGTCACTGTCCATGTTGTTTTGTCACAAGCACTTCCTAGGGGTCTGGGGGAGGTGTCACCAGGTTGAAGGGGAAGGGGTGCGATGACCTGATCACTACTTCTGGGGGAACCAAAGCTAGACTTCAAGGGGGTGCTATGGCGGAAGCCTTAGCAGATGTCAGAGTGCAGAAGGGTCTCCCTAAACATTGGTGATAGGAAGCCACTTGTCCGATAGTTCTTGTGCACTTTATTGTGTGGCATGCTGCACTTTTTTTTGCACTTGGATGACACAAAGCTCGCTCCCGGGGTTTTAAATAAAAAAGTCCTTTACTATTGTTGATCCTTCCTCAGGTTGGGGGGCTTACAATTGTTATCCTCTCTGCTGCCACCTAGGGGGAGCTTCTGTTAATTGCTCAGGAAGTCCGGAGGCTCCGGCCAATGATTTTTTGCACCTTCCTTTAACATATTGGCACTATTCAAAGTGCCTGAACAACGAGGAGTATCACCGCACCATTCCTGGTGTCCTTCTCCAGGTTGACCTCCAGTTATATTCCTGATGCTGATCCTGGTATTATATGGTTTCCTTGTGCAGTTGTTTCCGGTCAGAGACTTTCTTGAGGGCCACAACCTGCGGATTCCCTTGTAGCAA
This sequence comes from Rhinoderma darwinii, assembly GCF_050947455.1. NCBI lineage: Eukaryota > Metazoa > Chordata > Amphibia > Anura > Rhinodermatidae > Rhinoderma > Rhinoderma darwinii. The sequence goes on along the minus strand of NC_134691.1, from coordinate 12,582,651 downwards.
AGTCCTCACATTTTTGCAAGGTGAATACCAAAGTTATCCAAAGCTTCATATAGTCAGAAACAATTAAACCAAGAACCAAGAGTCCACATTCCAAGAAATCTATTAAAATGGCATGCTTAATGGATCACGTTGATTTCAATTGGATAATTTTTTCCATTTTGATTTTTTGCCATTATTTGGTTCAGTAAAGTCATTCATTGGCATCTCTCATGTGACCTTGTATAATTTCCTACAGGAAAAAAGTTCTGCACCACACGCAATCCGTTGCTTCCTGTTATCAGCTATTTCAGGCTGTGGCTGATTGTATTGTTCTTTGATAGAAAAAGTGACTGCCTTCAGGTAAAGTGCCCCTTTAAGGCTTCGTTTACATCTGCGTTAGGGCTGCGTTCCGACTGAGCTTTTCGTCGGAACGGAGCCCTGACAGACGCAAACTGAAACCGGAGGTTTCCGTTTCCATCACAATTGATTTCAATGGTGACAGATCCAATGGTTTCCGTTTGTCTCAGTTGTGCAGGGGTTCCTTCGGGTTCTGTCATTTTGACAGAATCAATAGCGTAGTAGACTACGCTATTGATTCAGTCAAAACTACGGAAACCTTGCACAACGGAGACAAAAGGAATCCATTGGCACCGGATCTGTCACCATTGAAATCAATGGTGATGGAAACGAAAACCTCTGGTTTCAGTTTGTGTCAGTCAGGGCTCCGTTCCAACGGAACGTCGGAACGGAGCCCTGACGCAGATGTGAACAAAGCCTAACAGAGTTCAATTGTATCGGAGACTTTATCTGCACTATGGGACAAAATACAAAAAAAAAAAAAGCATGGAACTGTGTAATGCTTCATATCTCCCATGGTGGCGCTGTGGGGTAAATGAACACTTGCTGCTGGGTTCCCCATAGATTACAGGTGATCGCTACAGGTCCCAGCGACAGGACACCCTGTAATCAGCTTATATTTCGGGGACCCTTCTAAAAAAAAGCATTGTCTTAAAGTGACGCCCACGCAGAGAGTTATGTTCTCTACAGGTTCCCAGGCGACTCATGACAACACCTCAACGTGCAGCTGTAGTGAAGGAGCCAGCCCCTCCGTGGATTTCCGGAACAGCGGGAACCTAGTGAGTATAACATTGGGTGATAGGGTGTGCTTCATTCCTTTGAGAAAAAGTTGCATTTTCAGCTTTTGCACACACCCCATCCCCAAAGTTATACTTACCAGGTTACAGCTGTTTTCTGCTGGCTCATTGGCCACAGATGCCCGCTGGGGTCATGACAACAACCCCTTTAAGTTTCCCTTCTTGACTTTTTAGCATCCGTACCATAATGTCAGCACTTGATATTTTCGCTCCGTTAATTGCCCATGTTCACCCCCCTGTAACACAAAGCATATTTCCTGCCGTCACTTCGGTTAATTTCTTTTCCTTTATCTGTTCAACTAATAATAACTTAGAAATGTTTGGGAACCGGCGCGGTCTGACCTCAGCCAAAGGCCAGGACTGCTTCAAGCCGTTCGGAAAAATTTGCATTGGAATCGATTTCGCAGAACAGACTGACTCACAATTTAGCTCTGGGAGGTTAATTAACATATCCTCCTGTAATACAATTGCCTTCACTGCTATAATCTACAGTAATTATATCAACTCCACATTACGGCTGTCCAATTGTCAGACCAAAGGCCAAATGAATCCCGCAGAAGGTTCTTTTGTAGCTAAGACGCCAGTATGTGTCATGATGGTTTAAATCGGGTCAATGTTGCAGTCGAGTACTAAAAGGAACGTTCCACCTTTGATTAACATCGGCTCTACAGACCGTAAAATACAGCATCAAGTATCATTACCTTACCTGGAAACTGTCAACAAGTGGGCTAGCTACTGCTGATCTTTTTCGTGACTTTATTTTTGTTCTAATTATGGCTTTTGTGAATACCCAGGTCAGCTTGGCTCATTAACACATGGACATTTAAATAGAATACAATATAAAGATAACAGATTCAACAACAGCAGCTTGTTGATGGTTTCCTGGTAGGTAAATGTAAAATGACAAAATCAAACAGAATCATTAAAAGCTATTACAAAGATGCTAAATTCGACATGTTTGCTAACTGTATAACCACGCATCTACAGCACAGTGAACTTCACAAATCATATGAGATTTTAATACATAGATTTTGCACCATATATTTGTCTTCCCTCATACCTCAGGTGAGTTTTTCTCTGTCCTGAGAGGAGCATTGTCCTGTGCTCATTGTCGCCCCCTATAGAACAATGCACTTTGTATTAACTACCAAGGGGAGTGGGGGAAGGTCAGTGACAACTTTACTGATCATTTTTCTGGCTCAGGAAATCAGATGTCATGTTTCTCCCCACTTATCCAAACATAAGGACACTAGGGACCCGTCCAGACCTCTCAGCTCTGACTCATGGTTTTCAGTAGAGACATGGCTGCGCATGCTACACACATAATCCACTAGAAGCCATGGAATTTCTGAAAACAGTGACGTAGCTATAAGGGTATGTTCACACGCACTGTTTTCAGACGTAATTCGGATGTTTTTTACGCCTCGAATTACACCTGAAAAAACGGCTCCATTATGTTTGCAAACATCTGCCCATTGCTTGCAATAGGTTTTACGGTGTTCTGTTCCCACGAGGTGTAATTTTACGCGTCGCTGTCAAAAGACGGTGCGTAAAAAGACGCCCGCGAAAAAGAAGTGCATGTCACTTCTTGGGACGTTTTTGGAGCCATTTTTCATTGACTCCATTGAAAAACAGCTCCAATAATGTCCGTAAAATACGCAGCGAAAGACGCGAGTAGTTACAAAAACGTCTGAAAATCAGGAGCTGTTTTCAGGCGAAAACAGCTCCGTAACTTGAGACGTATTTTGCTACTGCGTGTGAACATACCCTTAGAGATGTAGCAATCACAGGTAATGCAGAACCATGTTGTCACGATGCGGAGTGTGGACCCACTGGGCCGTACCACGTAGCGGGATGGCAGCTGGCCAAACAGGTACGTATAGAGTTCAATTAGTTCAGCGAGGGTACCTAAGGCAATCGTAGGCAGTAGCGAGGCAGGCACATCCAGGACCAGGCGGCGGGCAGTCGTCAGGTGAGGCGTAGCAGATCAAGTGTAGACTGTAGCACAGCACGGCAATAGCACAGCACGGCAATAGCACTAGGTAGCACGGAAACAGGATACGGGATACAGGATACAGGAGCAAGGTACACTGGGAAACTGGAAGACACTGGGAGACCATAAGCACGACAAACAATGGGTAACGAACAACGCTCTGGCAACGAGCAAGGAGACAGAGCCCTTTTTATAGCCCAGGGCATCCTGGGCTAGATTGCAGAGTTTCTGCAAAAATGTGCGCACTGGCCCTTTAAGGCTGTGCACGCGTGGGTGCGCGTGCCCGCCGGAGACACTCTGAGTCCGGAAGTGAGTGCCGGCGCCTGACAGGAGGACGACGCTGTAACGAGGTAAGCTGTCCATAGCCACGGCCGTCGAGGTTCACGACCGAACGACGGACCGTGGCTATAGAAGTTACAGTATCCCCCCTCTTACGCCCCCTCTTCTTGGGACCAGAGCGGGAGAGAAACTTCCTCACAAGGTCAGGAGCATCGATGTTCTCCTCTGGCTCCCAAGACCTCTCTTCTGGACCGAACCCCCTCCAATCCACTAAATAAAATGTCCTTCCTCCCACCTTCTTGGTAGCCAGAATCTTTTTTACTTCGAAAGTCCCCGCTGAGCCGCCAGGGGCCACTGTGGAGCTAGGAGTCCTGGAGTAGCGGTTCAGGACCATGGGTTTCAGCAGGGAGACGTGAAAGGAGTTAGGAATCCTGAGGGTAGGGGGGAGCCGCAGCTTGTAGGATACCGGGTTGATCTGTAGCAGGATTTCGAAGGGACCAAGGAACCTAGGAGCAAATTTGCACGATGGCACCTTCAGCCGGATATTCCTAGAAGACAGCCAGACTTTAGTCCCTGGAAGGAAATGCGGAGGCGCCCGTCTTCTTGTATCTGCCTTTCTCTTCATGCGGTCCACCGCCAACAGGATAGAAGATCGGGTGTGTTGCCATATCTGTAGAAAGTCCCTGAAGGTTGAATCGGCTGCAGGCACCTGGGACATTGTAGAAACAGAAAGAGGTATATGAGGATGTTGGCTGTAGACGATGAATAACGGACTGGAGGTGGTTGACTCACTGGTGTGGTTGTTATAGGAGAACTCTGCCCACGGGAGCAACTGCACCCAATCAACATGGTGGCTGGAAACAAAGTGACGTAGATAGTACTCCATAATCTGGTTAACTCTCTCGACTTGCCCATTGGACTGGGGATGATAGGCCGAAGAGAAGTCCAATTTTACACCGAGGAGGCCGCAGAGTGCTCTCCAAAATTTCGAGGTGAACTGGACCCCTCGGTCCGAGACAATATGCAGGGGCAAGCCGTGCAGACGGAAGATGTGCTGTATGAAGAGGTCAGCCAATCGCGTAGCAGACGGCAGGGCGGTCAAGGGAATGAAGTGAGCCATTTTGGAAAATCGATCCACCACCACCCAGATCACTCTGCAACTCGCAGAAGAAGGAAGATCTGTGACAAAGTCCATAGCGACATGTTGCCACGGGGCAACGGGCACAGGCAGTGGTTGGAGCAGGCCAGCATGTCTGGAGTGAGCAACTTTATTTGCTGCACATACTGTGCAAGAGGAGACAAAGTCTATAACATCTTTGGGTAGCGTGGGCCACCAGAACTGACGGGTGATTAGATCTTGGGTCTTACGAGCACCCGCGTGACCTGCCAGCTTAGAACTGTGACCCCAGCGAAGAATTCTTCCTCGATCAGCCAGACATACAAAAGTCCTACCCGGAGGAATGTCTCTACTGTCACGATGAGGGGTGTGGACCCACTGGGCCGTACCGCGTAGCGGGATGGCAGCTGGCCAAACAGGTAAGTATAGAGTTCAATTAGTTCAGCGAGGGTACCTGAGGCAATCGTAGGCAGTAGCGAGGCAGGCACATCCAGGACCAGGCGGCGGGCAGTCGTCAGGTGAGGCGTAGCAGATCAAGTGTAGACTGTAGCACAGCACGGCAATAGCACAGCATGGCAATAGCACTAGGTAGCACGGAAACAGGATACGGGATACAGGAGCAAGGTACACTGGGAAACTGGAAGACACTGGGAGACCATAAGCACGACAAACAATGGGTAACGCACAATGCTCTGGCAAAGAGCAAGGGGGCAGAGCCCTTTTTATAGCCCAGGGCATCCTGGGCTAGATTGCAGAGTTTCTGCAAAAATGCACGCACTGGCCCTTTAAGGCCGTGCACGCGCGCGCCCGCCGGAGACACTCTGAGTCTGGAAGTGAGTGCCGGTGACTGACAGGAGGACGACGCTGTAACGAGGTAAGCTGTCCATGGCCACGGCCGTCGAGGTTAACGACCGAACGACGGACCGTGGTCATAGACGTTACACATGTACCTCGGGATCCAACATGCTGCCTTACCGCAATGACTGAGTGGTGATGCCTAAAGATGTAAAAGATTTGGCACCAGATGATAGAGAGCAAACTGTATTAGCCTAAAAACAAAGCCCATCACCCTTTCCTTCCTCCTTACAATCTTTCTTTCTTTCTTTCTTTCTTTCTTTCTTTCTTTCTTTCTTTCTTTCTTTCTTTCTTTCTTTCTTTCTTTCTTTCTTTCTTTCTTTCTTTCTTTCTTTCTTTCTTTCTTTCTTTCTTTCTTTCTTTCTTTCTTTCTTTCTTTCTCCCCCCAATCATTTCTCCGCCCTACCTTACTTCCTGCCTACGTTCCTTACAGGAGCATCTAACTAATTACACCCCCCCCCTGCATATACAATACAGTCAGAATCTAAGGGGACAAATTCCTTTCTTCTTTCTTTCCTTACTTCCATGTTGCCTTCTTTCCCTCCCCCACTTTCTTCCTCCCCTGTCCTTTTCACTCCTTCCTTCCCTCCCTCCCTTTCCTTCCACCTTCTCTCCTTCATTCCCTTCTTCCCTTCCCTCGTTACTTCCTTCCCCCCTTTCTTCCTTTCTTCTGTCCTTCCTTCCTTTTTTCTTCATTCCTTCCTTCCTGTATTCTCCCTTCCCTTTTTCCTTACCTCCTTTTCTTGCCTTCCTTGCCTTCTTTTTCTTTCCTTCTTTCCCTTCCTTTCTTCCTTGCCTCCTTCCTTTCGTCCTTCCTTCCTTCCTTCCCTTCTCTAAATATCCAAGAAAGCCTATAAGTCAGACACTAAGTGGTTATTTCTTTTTTGACACAGTTCTCGGACCTCATCAATGAAAATTTCTAACATTTCGAAATGACAAGTTAATATACGACGAAAATAATATATTTATCTATAATAGAAAAGAATCGATTTATTTTAAAAAAAAGAACATATTTTTTTCTTGGATATTTATGTGTTGAAAAGAAAAACAAAATCTAAAACTCCAGTGCGGTATACAATAGAAGAAGCTCCCGGCCTCTACAAGTTAATCTTGGAGACATAAGAACCTCATAAAATGTATGAGTCTGACGGAGGCTTTTCAGAAAGCTGCAATAATCTCCTGTTATTTACAGCAGCTCCTACACAAGACGTTGCTAGAAATTATTATGATCCGCGTCCTTCAGAAAATATTGAACACTGGTGAAATCCTTAAATCAATACATATAACAAGAAGGAAATGTAGTAGAGGGAGAGTCATCTGTAGCCGGCGGATTACACTTCCAGATATAGATGAGCTATGAAATGAGGTTTCACTGTCGTCAGGAGAATTTTCTGTGAAGCCTATGTCTACTTGCTAAATAATGGGGAATAAAAGTTAAACTAGAGCATTCAACCAATCAATACTTTACCTGGAAACTGTCAACAAGCAGGCCAGCTACGATAGATGGAACTTTCGATGGTCCTATTTTTCTTTATTGTGTGAATACCCAGGACAGCTTGGCTCAACAGATAAACATCTAAATATTCTACTTAACATAGGAATACATAATGAGGATAAATGATAGAACAACAGCAGCTTGTTGACGGTCTCCAGGAAGCAACATTTGATAAAAGAAGAATTAAACATGATAAAATCTACAGTATTACAAAAATGAAAAATTCTGCATTCTCATCTATGGCAAATATGTGGATTTAACCAGACAGGCTTGTAATTTGAGATAGGAGACTGGGAGACCAGGCTGTAGACCCATGAGAGGTTAAAGGTTAAAGGGGTTGTCCTATTAGGGCATATGGACGTCATAGAGGGGGTTCCCAAGCTCAGGACCCCCCCTCTTTGAGCCAGAACAGAGAGACAGGCGTGTCGGGAGCAGGACCCGTGACGATCAGCGGATCACGGCAGTCAGTGTTTCCCATGTGATTTGTCTAGTGAGGCAACCTCTTTAACGTGACTATATGTCCCCTAAGTGCCACACATAGTATATTGCCCCCTGTAGTGCCAGTACACTGTATAATGTCCTCTTAGTGGCCCCCACACAGTATAATGCCCCCCTCCCCTGGGTGCCACACACAGCCCCCCTTTGTAGATAGTGCCCCCTGTAGATTCTGCTATACAGCCCCCCTGTAGATTCTGACATACAGCTCCCACCTCCCCCTCGTAGACAGTGCCTCCCACCTCCCCTTTGTGGATAGTGCCATACAGCCCCCAACCTGTAGATAGCCCCCCAAACAAATAAAACAAAAACATTTTACTCATCTAGGCCCCGTTCTCGCCATGAATGGTGCTGCTCCACAAAATGCCGATGGGATCCTTGCGTAGACCGGCGTGATCCAGTGACTTCATCACTCCGGCCTGTGCAGGGATCCTGTCCCTGTGCCTGATAGGCTGCAGGCCGAACGGCGATGGCACAGGTCGCACACCCCAAAGGCCGGCCCTGGTCCTAGTGGTATCACTGACCAGTATCTGCTTGCCCACCCCATTCTAAAGCAGCGGGTTGAAAGAGGGGCCACATGGGAACAGCAGCCCTATGGGGGTTTGGATTGACTTTCTAACCAGGGAACTGGACAGTCGCTTTAAGTTTAACACATACTCCCTGTCATGAAATAATTGACATTCACAGTATTGGAGGAATTGTCAGGTAAGTGATAAATAATATAGAATACAAGGCTTTTTACATGTGAAATGTGAAGAATGTTGATTCCAGGAGAAGCGCCACCTGGTGGTCACATCTGTAACTGTCGTTGCATATCTGCATTCTCCATCTTTTGTACTCTCGGCATTTGATTTCTGGGGAAAAATAAAAACAAAGACGCAATGTATAAGCTGAGGCGCTGGTGTATGTGTCACAAGTAATAATATATAAGAGCAACTGTAATTATAAATTGTCTGACATTTAATAATACATAGAATGGAGAATTATCATTTATCCACAGCATTGGTGATGTCTCTGATTGCTGGGGCCTTACAGCTGGGAAGCCCACCGATCACTAGAATTGGGGTCCTGAGACCCCCGTTCCTCCTCACTGCAAAACCGCAGGTGCACTCCATTCAAAGTCTATGGGACTGATGGAGACAGTAGATTACATCGCTTGGCTGTTTCCATCGGTCCCATAGACATTGAATGCTCGACTGCGGCCCCATTCAAACTCCTCACTGTAATCAAGCAGTGAGGAGGAATGGGGAGCTCGGGACCCCTGGTCTATTAATCGGTTGGGGTCCCAGTGGTGGAGCCACCAGCGATCAGACACTTATCATGTATACTGTGGATAGGTGATAAATGTTGATTTTAGAAACACTCCTTTTAATCCATGTATAATGAAAAGTTCTACATCTTTCTAATATACTATGTGTTTGAAATCACCACCATTTTCAAGATCTCTGCTTGCTGTCAGTGATAAGTGAAATATTGATTTTTTACATTTAGAGCCTGAAAATACACACTGACCTAATACTGCCCACACAGATGCAGGTTGTAACAATGTATCACTATAGGTAAGATCTATTAGTCTGGCTTCCAGGATAGAGATTTGTACTGCTGCTGTATTCATGAAGTATGTCCTAAACTGACACATTGTAACAAACCCTCAGCACTGTGAGCAGGACTAGGTCTTGACAGGTTTTCAGTCTCTAAAAAAAATTAATGTCATTCACTGACTGCAAGCAGAGATCTTTAAAATGACAAGACATTGAAACTCTGGCAATACTATTGTAAGTTTAAGTCTTAAAGGTATTTTTACATCTTGAATGTTTATTGTATATTCAGAGGATACGCCATAAATATTTGATCTTACCTCTGAGACCCCCAACTATCAAGGGAACAGGGGTCCGCTGCCTAAATAGAGTGTAAAATAAATAAAAACAATACAAATATTTGGAAAAATAATGGATCCCTGATGCCACCACTAGGGGGCAATCTGTAGATCAGTAGGAAATAGAACTCATCTAGCGCTGTATACGGATCGCCCCCTAGTGGTGGAATCGGGCAGCCAAGATTTTTACAAGTGTCTATGGGGGAACTAAAGAAACAGAGCACAAGAGCCTTATCAAGTATATTAGGAAAGAGCTACAAATATTTAATGCTGGTGATATCTCTTTAAATCCAGTCACCCCCTCCCTTCTTACTGATTGTTACCGTAAATCTCCATTTCGGTATAACTTCATTTCTCTCGCTTGTGGATCGTTTGATTTCTTCTAGACGTCTTCTACCATTTTGAAAGACAAAAGAGGTCAGGGAGCGATCAGCGCTCAATCTCAGCACTGAGGAGCTTAGTGATGTAAGCTTTACATAACCCCTGCTACGAGCAAAGCACTGTAAATTCTGTCCTTTAAAGTCATAATTGGATTTTATCCGTGTGAAAACGTCTATGATCTCCCTCTTCTGTAGTGTGACAGCGGAGCAGGCCTTTGATGATTCTGTCTTACAATACGTTTGCCGCTGATCTTCATGCATATTGCAGAGCTACGAGGATGTTCTCCGCAGCATTGACATTTATATCTGTCATGATTTAATATTTCAGATCTGTATTAATTAGATTTTTAAACCTGGTCACCAAACATTAGTTAATTCTGCGGCAGCAATAAAGATAGGGAACAACCTGCCTGTCATTACACGTTAATGCGCAGTCCACACGTGCGCCAGGAATTAATTACTGCAGAAATAATAAAATGCTTGGAGGTATTTAGCCCCCATGCAAAAGTATTGAAGTCGGTCATTTCCAGTAAAAACGTTGCACTTAAAAACAAACAAAAACGTTCATGTGCTAATAAATCTTGCTATGTTCATAGTGTTCACAGTATTTTACAGAATTTCATAGCAGCAGTTTGTGCTTCAGTGCTGCTCTTCATATTATAACCATTGGCAGGAACTTAGAAACATGGTCAGCCATTTGTGAGCCCATAGAGACCTGTTTTTTGTCACACGGTCACCCAACTCATATGCACAAATACCACCCTAAACTCTTTCCTTCTTCTTTGTCATGGCAGACCCAGCCCTGTACCTTTTGTGTCTTCTTGAGCAATTAAGGTGAAGGCACTCCTGCACTGATTTAAAAACACCCACATGACAGCCCACATGCTGTATGTAAGATAACACTGCAAACTATTCTACTTGGATTTCCAGCTATTTCAACAGATGGATAAGTCTGACAGAAAACAGCTGTACAATATGGTATGGCATGCATTATTATCAATAAACTTATACTTTTTTAATAGTGTTTCCTTTAGAGTAAAAAGTCAGAAAGAAGGTTAGATTGGCCAAATATGCTAAACTAAATTGATGCCTCTGTGACCAATATACCACCATGGTTCATATAACTATATACAAGAAGATGTATAACTTATACCAGCTGTACATATATAATTATATACAGAAGATGCCCAGGTCATACCAGCATGCCCCATATCACTATATACAAGAAGATGTATAACTTATACCAGCTGTACATATATAATTATATACAGAAGATGCCCAGGTCATACCAGCATGCCCCATATCACAATATACAAGAAGATGTATAACTTATACCAGCTGTACATATATAATTATATACAGAAGATGCCCAGGTTATACCAGCATGCTCCATATCACTGTATTCAAGAAGATGTATAACTTATACCAGCTGTACATATATAATTATATACAGAAGATACCCAGGTTATACCAGCATGCTCCATATCACTATATACCGGAAGATGTATAACTTATACCAGCTGTACCTATATAATTATATACAGAAGATACCCAGGTTATACCAGCATGGTCCATATCACTATATACCGGAAGATGTATAACTTATACCAGCTGTACATATATAACTATATACAGAAGATACCCCGGTTATACCAGCATGCTCCATATCACTATATACAAGAAGATGTATAACTTATTCCAGCTGTACTTATCTATTTATATACATAAGATACCCAGGTTATACAAGCATGCTCCATATCACTATATACAAGAAGATATATAACTTTTACCAGCTGTACATATATAACTATATACAGAAGATACCCAGGTTATACCAGCATGCTCCATATCACTATATACCGGAAGATGTATAACTTATACCAGCTGTACATATATAACTATATACAGAAGATACCCAGGTTATACCAGCATACTCCATATCACTATATACAAGAAGATATATAACTTTTACCAGCTGTACATATATAACTATATACAGAAGATACCCAGGTTATACCAGCATGCTCCATATCACTATATACAAGAAGATGTATAACTTATACCAGCTGTACATAAATAATTATATACAGAAGATGCCCAGGTTATACCAGCATGCTCCAAATCACTATATACAAGAAGATGCATAACTTATACCAGCTGTACATATATAATTATATACAGAAGATACCCAGGTTATACCAGCATGCTCCATATCACTATATACCAGAAGATGTATAACTTATACCAGCTGTACATATATAATTATATACAGAAGATACCCAGGTTATACCAGCATGCTCCATATCACTATATACAAGAAGATGTATAACTTATACCACTGTACATATAAAATTATATACAGACAATACTCACGATATACCAGCATAACCCATATCACTATATACAAGAAGATGTATAACTTATACCAGCTATACATATATAATTATATACAGAAGATACCCAGGTTATACCAGCATGCTTCATATCACTATATACAAGAAGATGTATAACTTATACCAGCTGTACATATATAATTATATACAGGATATACCCAGGTTATACCAGCATGCTCCATATCACTATATACAAGAAGATGTATAACTTATACCAGCTGTACATATATAATTATATACAGGAGATACCCAGGTTATACCAGCATGCTCCATATCACTATATACAAGAAGATGTACAACTTATACCAGCTGTACATATATAAATATATACAGAAGATACCCCGGTTATACCTGCATGCTCCATATCACTATATACAAGAAGATGTATAACTTATACCAGCTATACATATATAATTATATACAGAAGATACCCAGGTTATACCAGCATGCTCCATATCACTATATACAAGAAGATGTATAACTTATACCAGCTGTACATATATAATTATATACAGAATATACCCAGGTTATACCAGCATGCTCCATATCACTATATATAAGAAGATGTACAACTTATACCAACAGTACATATATAATTATATACAGGAGATACCCAGGTTATACCAGCATGCTCCATATCACTATATACAGGAAGATGTATAAGTTATACCAGCTGTACATATAAAATTATATACAGACAATACTCACGATATACCAGCATAACCCATATCACTATATACAAGAATATGTATAACTTATACCAGCTATACATATATAATTATATACAGAAGATACCCAGGTTATACCAGCATGCTTCGTATCACTATATACAAGAAGATGTATAACTTATACCAGCTGTACATATATAATTATATACAGGATATACCCAGGTTATACCAGCATGCTCCATATCACTATATACAAGAAGATGTATAACTTATACCAGCTGTACATATATAATTATATACAGGAGATACCCAGGTTATACCAGCATGCTCCATATCACTATATACAAGAAGATGTACAACTTATACCAGCTGTACATATATAAATATATACAGAAGATACCCAGGTTATACCAGCATGCTCCATATCACTATATACAAGAAGATGTATAACTTATACCAGCTGTACATATATAATTATATACAGAATATACCCAGGTTATACCAGCATGCTCCATATCACTATATACAAGAAGATGTATAACTTATACCAGCTATACATATATAATTATATACAGAAGATACCCAGGTTATACCAGCATGCTCCATATCACTATATATAAGAAGATGTACAACTTATACCAACTGTACATATATAATTATATACAGGAGATACCCAGGTTATACCAGCATGCTCCATATCACTATATACAGGAAGATGTATAACTTATACCAGCTGTACATATAAAATTATATACAGACAATACTCACGATATACCAGCATAACCCATATCACTATATACAAGAAGATGTATAACTTATACCAGCTATACATATATAATTATATACAGAAGATACCCAGGTTATACCAGCATGCTTCATATCACTATATACAAGAAGATGTATAACTTATACCAGCTGTACATATATAATTATATACAGGATATACCCAGGTTATACCAGCATGCTCCATATCACTATATACAAGAAGATGTATAACTTATACCAGCTGTACATATATAATTATATACAGGAGATACCCAGGTTATACCAGCATGCTCCACATCACTATGTACAAGAAGATGTATAACTTATACCAGCTGTACATATATAAATATATACAGAAGATACCCCGGTTATACCTGCATGCTCCATATCACTATATATAAGAAGATGTATAACTTATACCAGCTGTACATGTGTAATTATATACAGAATATACCCAGGTTATACCTGCATGCTCCATATCACTATATACAGAAGATACCCAGGTTATACCAGCATGCTCCAAATCACTATGTACAAGAAGATGTATAACTTATACCAGCTGTACATGTATAATTATATACAGAAGATACCCAGGTTATACCTGCATGCTCCATATAACTATATACAAGCAGATTTATAACTTATACCAGCTGTACATATATAATGATATTCAGAAGATACCCAGGTTATACCAGAACGCTCCAAATCACTATAGACAAGAAGATTTATAACTTATACCAGCTGTACATATATAATTATATACAGGAGATACCCAGGTTATACCAGCATGCTCCATATCACTATATACAGGAAGATGTATAACTTATACCAGCTGTACATATAAAATTATATACAGACAATACTCACGATATACCAGCATAACCCATATCACTATATACAAGAAGATGTATAACTTATACCAGCTATACATATATAATTATATACAGAAGATACCCAGGTTATACCAGCATGCTTCATATCACTATATACAAGAAGATGTATAACTTATACCAGCTGTACATATATAATTATATACAGGATATACCCAGGTTATACCAGCATGCTCCATATCACTATATACAAGAAGATGTATAACTTATACCAGCTGTACATATATAATTATATACAGGAGATACCCAGGTTATACCAGCATGCTCCACATCACTATGTACAAGAAGATGTATAACTTATACCAGCTGTACATATATAAATATATACAGAAGATACCCCGGTTATACCTGCATGCTCCATATCACTATATATAAGAAGATGTATAACTTATACCAGCTGTACATGTGTAATTATATACAGAATATACCCAGGTTATACCTGCATGCTCCATATCACTATATACAGAAGATACCCAGGTTATACCAGCATGCTCCAAATCACTATGTACAAGAAGATGTATAACTTATACCAGCTGTACATGTATAATTATATACAGAAGATACCCAGGTTATACCTGCATGCTCCATATAACTATATACAAGCAGATTTATAACTTATACCAGCTGTACATATATAATGATATTCAGAAGATACCCAGGTTATACCAGAACGCTCCAAATCACTATAGACAAGAAGATTTATAACTTATACCAGCTGTACATATATAATTTTATACAGAAGATACCCAGGTTATACCAGCATGCTCCATATCACTATATACAAGAAGATGTATAACTTATACCAGCTGTACATAAATAATTATATACAGAAGATGCCCAGGTTATACCAGCATGCTCCAAATCACTATATACAAGAAGATGCATAACTTATACCAGCTGTACATATATAATTATATACAGAAGATACCCAGGTTATACCAGCATGCTCCATATCACTATATACAAGAAGATGTATAACTTATACCAGCTGTAGATATATAATTATATACGGAAGATACCCAGGTTATACCAGCATGGTCCATATCACTATATACCGGAAGATGTATAACTTATACCAGCTGTACCTATATAATTATATACAGAAGATACCCAGGTTATACCAGCATGGTCCATATCACTATATACCGGAAGATGTATAACTTATACCAGCTGTACATATATAACTATATACAGAAGATACCCAGGTTATACCAGCATGCTCCATATCACTATATACAAGAAGATGTATAACTTATTCCAGCTGTACTTATCTATTTATATACATAAGATACCCAGGTTATACAAGCATGCTCCATATCACTATATACAAGAAGATATATAACTTTTACCAGCTGTACATATATAACTATATACAGAAGATACCCAGGTTATACCAGCATGCTCCATATCACTACATACAAGAAGATGTATAACTTATACCAGCTGTACATAAATAATTATATACAGAAGATGCCCAGGTTATACCAGCATGCTCCATAACACTATATACAAGAAGATGTATAACTTATACCAGCTGTACATATATAATTATATACAGAAGATACCCCGGTTATACCTGCATGCTCCATATCACTATATACAAGAAGATATATAACTTATACCAGCTGTTCATATATAATTATATACAGAAGATACCCTGGTTATACCTGCATGCTCCATATCACTATATACAAGAAGATGCATAACTTATACCAGCTGTACATATATAATTATATACAGAAGATACCCAGGTTATACCAGCATGCTCCATATCAATATATACAAGAAGATGTATAACTTATACCAGCTGTACATATATAATTATATACAGAAGATGCCCAGGTTATACCAGCATGCTCCATAACACTATATACAAGAAGATGTATAACTTATACCAGCTGTACATATATAATTCTATACAGAAGATACCCCGGTTATACCTGCATGCTCCATATCACTATATACAAGAAGATATATAACTTATACCAGCTGTTCATATGTAATTATATACAGAAGATACCCTGGTTATACCTGCATGCTCCATATCACTATATACAAGAAGATATATAACTTATACCAGCTGTTCATATATAATTATATACAGAAGATACCCAGGTTATACCAGCATGCTCCATATCACTATATACAAGAAGATGTATAACTTCTACCAACTGTACATATATAATTATATACAGAAGATACCCAGGTTATACCAGCATGCTCCATATCACTATATACAAGAAGATGTATAACTTATACCAGCTGTACCTATATAATGATATACAGAAGATACCCAGGTTATACCAGCATGCTCCATATCACTATATACAAGAAGATGTATAACTTATACCAGCTGTACATATATAATTATATACAGAAAAAACCCAGGTTATACAAGCATTCCCCATATCACTATATACAAGAAAATGTATAACTTATACCAGCTGTACATATATAATTATATACAGAAGATACCCAGGTTATACCAGCATGCTCCATATCACTATATACAAGAAGATGTATAACTTATACCAGCTGTACATATATAATTATATACAGAAAAAACCCAGGTTATACCAGCATTCCCCATATCACTATATACAAGAAAATGTATAACTTATACCAGCTGTACATATATAATTATATACAGAAGATACCCAGGTTATACCAGCATGCTCCATATCACTATATACAAGAAGATGTATAACTTATACCAGCTGTACATATATAATTATATACAGAAGATACCCAGGTTATACCAGCATGCTCCATATCACTATATACAAGAAGATGTATAACTTATACCAGCTGTACATATATAATTATATACAGAAGATACCCCGGTTATACCTGCCTGCACCATATCACTATATACAAGAAGATGTATAACTTATACCAGCTGTACATATATAATTATATACAGAAGATACCCAGGTTATACCAGCATGCTCCATATCACTATATACAAGAAGATGTATAACTTATACCAGCTGTACATATATAATTATATACAGAAGATACCCAGGTTATACCAGCATGCTCCATATCACTATATACAAGAAGATGTATAACTTATACCAGCTGTACATATATAATTATATACAGAAGATACCCAGGTTATACCAGCATGCTCCATATCACTATATACAAGAAGATGTATAACTAATACCAGCTGTACATATATAATTATATACAGAAGATACCCAGGTTATACCAGCATGCTCCATATCACTATATACAAGAAGATGTATAACTTATACCAGCTGTACATATATAATTATATACAGAAGATACCCAGGTTATACCAGCATGCTCCATATCACTATATACAAGAAGATGTATAACTTATACCAGCTGTACATATATAATTATATACAGAAGATACCCCGGTTATACCT